>NC_041393.1:145568568-145575563 GCF_002162155.2 Triticum dicoccoides
CCCCCTCCTAGTCCAATTCGGACCAGAGGGGGGAGGGGGCGTGCGGCCCATGCTGGCCGCCCCTCTCTCCTTTCCCCGAAGGCCCATAAGGCCCAATACTCTCCCGGGGGGTTCCGGTAACCCCCCCGGCACTCCGGTTTTCTCCGAAATCACCCGGAACACTTTCGGTGTCCGAATATAGTCGTCCAATATATCAATCTTTATGTCTCAACCATTTCGAGACTCCTCGTCATGTCTGTGATCACATCCGGGACTCCGAACAAACTTCGGTACATCAAAACTTATCAACTCATAATAAAACTGTCATCGTAACGTTAAGCGTGCGGACCCTACAGGTTCGAGAACTATGTAGACATGACCTAGAACCATTCTAGGTCAATAACCAATAGCGGGACCTGGATGCCCATATTGGTTCCTACATATTCTACGAAGATCTTTATCGGTCAAACCGCATAACAACATACGTTGTTCCCTTTGTCATCGGTATGTTACTTGCCCGAGATTTGATCGTCGGTATCCAATACCTAGTTCAATCTCGTTACCGGCAAGTCTCTTTACTCGTTCCGTAATGCATCATCCCGTAACCAACTCATTTGGTCACATTGCTTGCAAGGCTTATAATGATGTGCATTACCGAGAGGGCCCAGAGATACCTCTCCGACAATCGGAGTGACAAAACCTAATCTCGAAATACGCCAACTCAACATGTACCTTCGGAGACACCTGTAGTACTCCTTTATAATCACCCAGTTACATTGTGACGTTTGGTAGTACCCAAAGTGTTCCTCCGGTAAACGGGAGTTGCATATTTCTCATAGTTACAGGAACATGTATAAGTCATGAAGAAAGCAATAGCACTATACTAAACGATCAAGTGCTAGGCTAACGGAATGGGTCATGTCAATCACATCATTCTTCTAATGATGTGATCCCATTAATCAAATGACAACACATGTCTATGGTTAGGAAACATAACCATCTTTGATTAATGAGGTAGTCAAGTAGAGGCATACTAGTGACTATATGTTTGTCTATGTATTCACACATGTATCATGTTTCCGGTTAATACAATTCTAGCATGAACAATAAACATTTATCATGATATGAGGAAATAAATAATAACTTTATTATTGCCTCTAGGGCATATTTCCTTCAGTCTCCCACTTGCACTAGAGTCAGTAATCTAGATTACATAGTAATGATTCTAACACCCATGGAGTCTTGGTGTTGATCATGTTTTGCTCGTGAGAGAGGCTTAGTCAACGGGTCTGCAACATTCAGATCCGTATGTATTTTGCAAATCTCTATGTCTCCCACTTGGACTTGGTCTCGAATGGAATTGAAGCATCTCTTGATGTGCTTGGTCCTCTTGTGAAATCTGGATTCCTTTGCCAAAGCAATTGCACCAGTATTGTCATAGAAGATCTTCATTTGTCCCGATGCACTAGGTATGACACCTAGATCGGTAATGAACTCCTTCATCCAGACTCCTTCATTTGCTGCTTCAGAAGCAGCTATGTACTCCGCTTCACATGTAGATCCCGCCACGACGCTTTGTTTAGAACTGCACCAACTTACAGCTCCACCGTTTAATAAAAACACGTATCCGGTTTGCGATTTAGAATCATCCGGATCAGTGTCAAAGCTTGCATCAACGTAACCATTTACGACTAGCTCTTTGTCACCTCCATATACGAGAAACATATCCTTAGTCCTTTTCAGGTATTTCAGGATGTTCTTGACCGCTGTCCAGTGATCCACTCTTGGATTACTTTGGTACCTTCCTGCCAAGCTTATTGCTAAGCATACGTCAGGTCTGGTACACAACATTGCATACATGATAGAGCCTATGGCTGAAGCATAGGGAACATCTTTCATTTTCTCTCTATCTTCTGCTGTGGTCGGGCATTGAGTTTGACTCAACTTCACACCTTGTAGCACAGGCAAGAAACCTTTCTTTGCCTGATCCATTTTGAACTTTTTCAAAATTTTGTCAAGGTATGTGCTTTGTGAAAGTTCTATTAAGCGTCTTGATCTATCTCTATAGATCTTGATGCCCAATATGTAAGCAGCTTCACCGAGGTCTTTCATTGAAAAACTTTTATTCAAGTATCCCTTTATGCTATCCAGAAATTCTATATCATTTCCAATTAATAATATGTCATCTACATATAAAATCAGAAATGCTACAGAGCTCCCACTCACTTTCTTGTAAATACAGGCTTCTCCAAAAGTCTGTATAAAACCATATGCTTTGATCACACTATCAAAACGTTTATTCCAACTCCGAGATGCTTGCACCAGTCCATAAATGGATCGCTGGAGCTTAAACACTTTGTTAGCACCTTTTGGATCAACAAAACCTTCTGGTTGCATCATATACAACTCTTCTTCCAGAAATCCATTCAAGAATGCAGTTTTGACATCCATTTGCCAAATTTCATAATCATGAAATGCAGCAATAGCTAACATGATTCGAACAGACTTAAGCATCGCTACGGGTGAGAAAGTCTCATCGTAGTCAACCCCTTGAACTTGTCGAAAACCTTTTGCAACAAGTCGAGCTTTATAGACAGTTGCATTACCATCAGCGTCAGTCTTCTTCTTAAAGATCCATTTATTCTCAATGGCTTGCCGATCATCGGGCAAGTCAACCAAAGTCCATACTTTGTTTTCATACATGGATCCCATCTCAGATTTCATGGCCTCTAGCCATTTTGCGGAATCTAGGCTCATCATCGCTTCCTCATAGTTCGTAGGTTCATCATGGTCAAGTAACATGACTTCCAGAATAGGATTACCGTACCACTCTGGTGCGGATCTTACTCTGGTAGACCTACGAGGTTCAGTAGAAACTTGATCTGAAGTTTCATGATCAATATCATTAGCTTCCTCACTAGTTGGTGTAGTTGTCACAGGAACTGGTTCTTGTGATGAACTACTTTCCAACAAGGGAGTAGATACAGTTATCTCATCAAGTTCTACTTTCCTCCCACTCACTTCTTTCGAGAGAAACTCCTTCTCTAGAAAGGATCCGATTTTAGCAACGAAAATCTTGCCCTCAGATCTGTGAAAGAAGGTGTACCCAATAGTCTCTTTTGGGTATCCTATGAAGGCACATTTCTCCGATTTGGGTTCGAGCTTATCTGGTTGAAGTTTCTTCACATAAGCATCGCAGCCCCAAACTTTAAGAAATGACAACTTTGGTTTCTTGCCAAACCACAGTTCATAAGGCGTCGTCTCAACGGATTTTGATGGTGCCCTATTTAACGTGAATGCGGCTGTCTCTAAAGCATAACCCCAAAATGATAGCAGAAAATCAGTAAGGGACATCATAGATCGCACCATATCTAGTAAAGTACGATTACGACGTTCGGACACACCATTTCGTTGTGGTGTTCCGGGTGGCATGAGTTGCGAAACTATTCCGCATTGTTTCAAGTGTAGACCAAACTCGTAACTCAAATATTCTCCTCCACGATCAGATCGTAGAAACTTTATTTTCTTGTTACGATGATTTTCCACTTCACTCTGAAATTCTTTGAACTTTTCAAATGTTTCAGACTTGTGTTTCATTAAGTAGATATACCCATATCTGCTCAAATCATCTGTGAAGGTGAGAAAATAACGATACCCGCCGCGAGCCTCAACATTCATTGGACCACAAACATCAGTATGTATGATCTCCAACAAATCAGTTGCTCGCTCCATAGTTCCGGAGAACGGCGTTTTAGTCATCTTGCCCATGAGGCACGGTTCGCAAGTACCAAGTGATTCATAATCAAGTGATTCCAAAAGCCCATCAGTATGGAGTTTCTTCATGCGCTTTACACCAATATGACCTAAACGGCAGTGCCACAAATAAGTTGCACTGTCGTTATCAACTCTGCATCTTTTGGTTTCAACACTATGAATATGTGTATCACTACTATCGAGATTCAATAAAAATAGACCACTCTTCAAGGGTGCAAGACCATAAAAGATCCAGATATTACTCATATAAATAGAACAACCATTATTCTCTGATTTAAATGAATAACCGTCTCGCATTAAACAAGATCCAGATATAATGTTCATGCTCAACGCTGGCACCAAATAACAATTATTTAGGTCTAAAACTAATCCCGATGGTAGATGTAGAGGTAGCATGCCGACCGCGATCACATCGACTTTGGAACCATTTCCCACGCGCATCGTCACCGCGTCTTTAGCCAATCTTCGCTTAATTCGTAGTCCCTGTTTCGAGTTGCAAATATTAGCAACAGAACCAGTATCAAATACCCAGGTGCTACTGCGAGCATTAGTAAAGTACACATCAATAACATGTATATCACATATACCTTTGTTCACTTTGCCATCCTTCTTATCCGCCAAATACTTGGGGCAGTTCCGCTTCCAGTGTCCAGTCTGCTTGCAGTAGAAGCACTCAGTTTCAGGCTTAGGTCCAGACTTGGGTTTCTTCTCTTGAGCAGAAACTTGCTTGCTGTTCTTTTTAAAGTTCCCCTTCTTCTTCCCTTTGCCCTTTTTCTTGAAACTGGTGGTCTTGTTAACCATCAACACTTGATGCTCCTTCTTGATTTCTACCTCCGCAGCCTTTAGCATTGCGAAGAGCTCGAGAATAGTCTTGTTCATCCCTTGCATACTATAGTTCATCACGAAGCTCTTGTAGCTTGGTGGCAGTGATTGGAGAATTCTGTCAATGACACTATCATCAGGAAGATTAACTCCCAGTTGAATCAAGTGATTATTATATCCAGACATTTTGAGTATGTTTTCACTAACAGAACTATTCTCCTCCATCTTGCAGCTATAGAACTTATTGGAGACTTCTTATCTCTCAATCCGGGCATTTGCTTGAAATATTAACTTCAACTCCCGAAACATCTCATATGCTCCATGACGTTCAAAACGTCGTTGAAGACCCGGTTCTAAGCCGTAAAGCATGGCACACTGAACTATCGAGTAGTCATCAGCTTTGCTCTGCTAGACGTTCTTAACGTCGTCAGTTGCATCAGCAGCAGGCCTGGCACCCAGCGGTGCTTCCAGGACGTAACTTTTCTATGCAGCAATGAGGATAATCCTCAGGTTACGGACCCAGTCCGTGTAATTGCTACCATCATCTTTCAACTTTGCTTTCTCAAGGAACGCATTAAAATTTAACGGAACAACAGCACGAGCCATCTATCTACAAACAAACATAGACAAGCAAAATACTATCAGGTACTAAGTTCATGATAAATTTAAGTTCAATTAATCATATTACTTAAGAACTCCCACTTAGACAGACATCTCTCTAGTCATCTAAGTGATCACGTGATCCAAATCAACTAAACCATGTCCGATCATCACGTGAGATGGAGTAGTTTCAATGGTGAACATTACTATGTTGATCATATATACTATATGATTCACGTTCGACCTTTCGGTCTCCGTGTTCCGAGGCCATATCTGTATATGCTAGGCTCGTCAAGTATGACCTGAGTATTCCGCGTGTGCAACTGTTTTGCACCCGTTGTATTTGAACGTAGAGCCTATCACACCCGATCATCACGTGGTGTCTCAGCACGAAGAACTTTCGCAACGGTGCATACTCAGGGAGAACACTTCTTGATTATTAAATGAGAGATCATCTTAAAATGCTACCGTCAATCAAAGCAAGATAAGATGCATAAAGGATAAACATCACATGCAATCAATATAAGTGATATGATATGGCCATCATCATCTTGTGCTTGTGATCTCCATCTTCAAAGCACCGTCATGATCACCATCATCACCAGCGCGACACCTTGATCTCCATCATAGCATCATTGTTTTTACGCCATCTATTGCTTCTACGACTATCGCTACCGCTTAGTGATAAACTAAAGCAATTACAGGGCGTTTGCATTTCATACAATAAAGCGACAACCATATGGCTCCTGCCAGTTGCCGATAACTTCGGTTACAAAACATGATCATCTCATACAATAAAATATAGCATCACGTCTTGACCATATCACATCACAACATGCCCTGCAAAAACAAGTTAGACGTCCTCTACTTTGTTGTTGCAAATTTTACGTGGCTGCTACGGGCTTAGCAAGAACCGTTCTTACCTACGCATCAAAACCACAACGATAGTTCGTCAAGTTAGTGTTGTTTTAACCTTCGCAAGGACCGAGCGTAGCCACACTCGATTCAGCTAAAGTGAGAGAGACAGACACCCGCCAGCCACCTTTAAGCACGAGTGCTCGCAACGGTGAAACCAGTTTCGCGTAAGCGTACGCGTAATGTCGGTCCGGGCCGCTTCATCTCACAATACCGCTGAACCAAAGTATGACATGCTGGTAAGCAGTATGACTTGTATCGCCCACAACTCACTTGTGTTCTAATCGTGCATATAACATCAACACATAAAACCAGGCTCGGATGCCACTGTTGGGGAACGTAGTACTTTCAAAAAAATTCCTACGTACACGCAAGATCATGGTGATGGCATAGCAACGAGAGGGGAGAGTGTTGTCCATGTACCCTCGTAGACCGTAAGCGGAAGCGTTATGACAACGCGGTTGATGTAGTCGTATGTCTTCACGATCCGACCGATCCAAGCACCGAACGTATGGCACCTCCGAGTTCAGCACACGTTCAGCTCGATGATGATCCCCGGGCTCCGATCTAGCAAAGCTTCGGGGATGAGTTCCGTCAGCACGACGGCGTGGTGATGATGATGATGCTCTACCGGCGCAGGGCTTCGCCTAAACTCCGCGACGATATGACCGAGGTGGAATATGGTGGAGGGGGGCACCGCACACGGCTAAGGAACTATCCGTAGATCAACTTGTGTGTCCTGGGGTGCCCCCCTGCCCCCGTATATAAAGGATCAAGGGGGGAGGCCGGCCGGCCCCTTGGGCGCGCCAAGGGAGGAGGAATCCTCCTCCTAGTAGGAGTAGGACTCCTCCTTTCCTACTCCTACTAGGAGGCGGAAGGAAGGGGGAGAGGGGGAAGGAAGGAGG
>NC_041393.1:145575842-145590031 GCF_002162155.2 Triticum dicoccoides
TGAAATCACCCGGAACACTTCCGGTGTCCGAATATAGTCGTCCAATATATCAATCTTTATGTCTCGACCATTTCGAGACTCCTCGTCATGTCCGTGATCACATCCGAGACTCTGAACAAACTTCGGTACATCAAAACTTATAAACTCATAATAAAACTGTCATTGTAACGTTAAGCGTGCGGACCCTACGGGTTCGAGAACTATGTAGACATGACGAGGAACCATTCTCGGTCAATAACCAATAGCGGGACCTGGATGCCCATATTGGTTCCTACATATTCTATGAAGATCTTTATCGGTCAAACCGCATAACAACATACGTTGTTCCCTTTGTCATCGGTATGTTACTTGCCCGAGATTTGATCGTCGGTATCCAATACCTAGTTCAATCTCGTTACCGGCAAGTCTCTTTACTCGTTCTGTAATGCATCATCCCGTAACCAACTCATTTGGTCACATTGCTTGCAAGGCTTATAATGATGTGCATTACCGAGAGGGCCCAGAGATACCTCTCCGACAATCGGAGTGACAAAACCTAATCTCGAAATACGCCAACTCAACATGTACCTTCGGAGACACCTGTAGTACTCCTTTATAATCACCCAGTTACGTTGTGACGTTTGGTAGTACCCAAAGTGTTCCTCCGGTAAATGGGAGTTGCATATTTCTCATAGTTACAGGAACATGTATAAGTCATGAAGAAAGCAATAGCAGTATACTAAACGATCAAGTGCTAGGCTAACGGAATGGGTCATGTCAATCACATCATTCTTCTAATGATGTGATCCCATTAATCAAATGACAACACATGTCTATGGTTAGGAAACATAACCATCTTTGATTAATGAGCTAGTCAAGTAGAGGCATACTAGTGACTATATGTTTGTCTATGTATTCACACATGTATCATGTTTCCGGTTAATACAATTCTAGCATGAACAATAAACATTTATCATGATATGAGGAAATAAATAATAACTTTATTATTGCCTCTAGGGCATATTTCCTTCAGGAAGATGTTTCTTACTAACCATGTAATATAACATAACTAGTTGGGTACTTGTCTGTTCAAGCACTTATGACCCCTACGCCTGGTCTCCACGCATACTCCGATTTTGTATAACCGAGCGGGTATTCGGACACACCTCGGACTTTCGGATCCGGGGGCTGAAGCAAAAAGGTCCGCCATGACAAATGATTTTAATCCGACTAGGGGCTACTTATGTCCATTGAATTACACAGTCATTTGGACTGATTATATTCACCCTCTATACCATCCAACGGGCTATCTAGCTTACAATCCTGTTGAGAATACTTTGCGGCTAATGCCACCTGGTCATATACTAGACTCACGGGAATTTCTTGCCCATCTGGCCCGGCCGGTCCAACTTCGGCCATATGGTTCGGGTCCAGCTTGGTGTAGTGCGTCTTCACCATCGCCCATGCTTCTCTTGCACCTTGCCGGCAGGCTGATATCTTCCACAAACGGAAGTGCCGCCGTGCTCCTTGAAGCATGTCCACAAGCCCCCCCCCCATGCCATTTGGCAGGGAGCTTGATGGCCACAGAGACTGCGCAATGCCCTACATCACCTATCGAGCTTGCTCGTGCAGTTGTAAGAGGTCCTGCAGTAAATCACCTGCAGAAGCGGGCATCTCCTCCTCAGGGTGACCCATCAGCATTACTACAAATACAACTTTTTCAATATACTTCCTCGCCGAACTATGCTACAGTTCGTTTAGGCACTTACAATAAATGCCGCTGCGAAGCCTTCTGTTCTCCTTCACGGAGTCTGCCAGCTATGCACGGACATCCTTCAATTCCACGTCCAGCCGAACATTGGCATCTTGGAGCATATTCTTATCATGCTTCACTTGCGTAAGAATGTGCTCACCGGCATTTAGTTGCCTCTGGAGATGCGACTCGTCATCCCCGCCGCCCTCCGGATTTACTCCAGGGTTATCTGCAGAATTTTCTGTTAAATTCGTCATGCCAGCCAGTTGCTAACCGGTTCACTTTCGTACACTCAAGAAAAATGTTACCGAAGGAGGCCTTCAGGGATTCCTCTAGCTTGGCAATCGTGGCCCTGAGTTGAGTCTTGCACTCCTCTAGCTCCCGAGACAATTGCGCATTCTTATCTACAAGAACCTGCGCATGAATTGATACTTAAAACTGTTGTTTCAACCATTTCAAGTCTCAGGGGCTACTACTATATATATGCTCATCAAACTTTCTTACCCGTATATCTTTGGTATACTGGACTGTCGCCCGGGCAAGTCCGCTTTGAGCAGCTCGGATGTATGCATCTCCCGAATTGAAAGCATTAAATGCATCTTCAAAAAAGATGTTGTGACGAAGCACGGCCCGTCGACGCCGGTGATTCATGGCACTCTCTACTTCCGAATTTGTGCCAGAGAGCATATATGTGTCCTCTGTTGGAGGACTATGCGGCGTCGGCCCTACGTCCGCCTCCTCTCTGGAAGTTGGTCCTGGAGCCCGACTGGTGGAGGCATGGTTGGCGGGATCCCCGGATATAGTCCGGATGTTCCTTTTCCTGCCAGGATGTAAAGGGCGCTGTCATGCTTCAAATAAACCATAATTATGTGACAGGTTGTTTTCTTACCTCTGTAGAGGCGTGTCGGCTCTAATTGCCTTCCTCTTGAGCCTACCCAATCCGGACGCCTGTGGCTGACGGGTCCCTAGGGGCTTGGCCCTGCGCTCCGAACGTTGCTTCTGCAAAAGCACGACATATCAGGGATAAGGCGTGACATCAGGAAAGAATCCTCTTTGGAGGATTGAGTCTTCGGCTTGGCTTACACGCGACGAAGGTAACAGTCCGGGATAATCAACGGTGATAGCCACTGGGGCGTCGTCACGGCTCGCCCGATAAAATATCCCGTGACAAGCTCCACGGCCGCATCTGGGTCTTCTTTGAGTCCCGGATCCAGAGCCCTTTCGGGGTCCTCTGGCTGCGGGGAAGGGCTGGAGATTCCTTCCACGTCCCTCCTCAGTTCCTGCTCAGAAATATCGATGCGGGTAACTTTAGCAAAGAACGCCACAATAAGTGCAGCGAGGAAATAAATGACGACTTACCCAGTTTGGGGGATTATACATGGAGAATCCTTCTCGCGGTTTGATGTGGAGGAAGTCTTCCTCTTCTCCTTTGTATAGGTCGGACAGTATCCTTGCCAGAGCGGTGGAGGAGTCCGGACCCTTACGGCCACAGCGGGTGGCATCATCTATCCCGTTGTAGTGCCACATGGGATTGCTCCGATATTGAAGCGGTTGCACTCCCCGCATTATGTAAATTGCCATGACCTTGACTATCGTCAGTCCGGATTTGGCCAGTAACTTTATCCCGCTCATTAGGAAATGTACTTCCTTGGAATCCTCCTCTTGGGGACCTCGGGGGCGCCAGCTTAGACGTGCCCTCGGCGGGGTGTTACTGAACTTGGGGAGTCCTGTCCGGACTGGATCCGGAAGGAGAGCGCGTCAATATAAAACCACTCTGAAGCCCAGTTATCTGGTGCCTTCTTGGGAGTACCGGATAGGTATCCGGTCTCAGCGATACGCCATACTTCGGCCCCACCCACTTGACATAGGGATTCTCCCTGGTTGCAGGGGACAAGGCAGAACAGCTTCTTCCACAATCCAAAATGAGCCTCACAGCCTAGAAATAGCTCACAAAGGGCGACATACCCTGCTATATGCAGTATGGAGGCTGGGGTAAAATTGTGCAACTGGAGGTCGTAGAACTCCAGAAGCCCACGGAGGAATGGATGAATAGGAAACCCGACGCCCCTTAACAGATGCGGAATTAAGCATATTCGCTCCTCTGGAGACGGATTGGGGATCTCTCCGCTTGTTCTCCGCCGTTATAGGTGGCCACTCCGGCTCGGACAGGGACCATGAACGCTAGCGGGAGGAGCCCTTGGGTTTGTAACTTTACCAAACGGCTATGGGGAACTGAACACTCTCCCTAGTCCCCCAGCTTGGGGCAAGGGGAGCGAGCAGAAGAGCTACGACGACCGGCCATGTTGGAATGGTTTTTTCTGGGTGCTCTGTTGGATGCTTGCTCAAGGAGAGAGAGTGAGGTTTGGATCTGGGAATCCCCGTCTCTTCAAATAGACGGCTAGCCCAAAGGACCGAGGGTGGCAAATGCAAAAATGCCTCGACTCCTCGCATTCGCTCGACATGTGGAAATGGTCATTATTGAAACACTGAAGCCGAGGAGTACAACATTGATGAAGATGTCGGACACTGTTCGTCATGATGGGAACATTGGAGTATTCGGAAGGAGGAACCCGCCTTGCAATGCCGAAGACAAGACTGCGCGCTGGACTCATCGTCATTGAAGCCTGGTCCAGGGGCTACTGAGGGAGTCCTGGATTACGGGGTATCCGGACAGCTGGACTATATTCATCGTCTGGACTATAGAAGCGTCAAGATACAAGACTCATGACTTCGGCTCATGTCCGGATGGGACTCTCCTTTGCGTGGAAGACAAGCTCGGCGATCCGGATATTATGTTTCCTTCCTTGTAACTGACTCCATGTAAACCCTAGCTCTCCGGTGTCTATATAAACCGGAGAGGATGGTCCTTAGAAGGCCGATCACAATTACAATCATACCATCATAGGCTAGCTCTTAGGGTTTAGCCTCTATGATCTCGTGGTAGATCTACTCTTGTACTACACATGTCTTCAATATTAATCAAGCAGGAAGTAGGGTTTTACCTCCATCGAGAGGGCCCGAACCTGGGTAAACATTGTGTCCCTTGCTTCCTGTTACCATCAGCCTAAGACGCACAGATCGGGACCCCCTACCCGAGATCCGCCGATTTTGACACCGACAGAGACCACTGAGCATCGTGACTCAGGGGCCTCACTAGTCACGTAACCCCTCGCCCCTAGGTCTCGTCCTGGTGATCCGGACGCCCCAACGGCGGTCGAGGTATGCGTGGGGCTGGTCCCTGCCAACGCAGAACATTAAGGCAAACAGGAAGGAAACCAAACCACAGAAAGAAAACCGCGGAGTTCTGGCAAGTTATTACAAAACACATAATGTTCCACAATTTCAAGCAAAAGGTTTTATGCCTCCACGAGGAACGATAAATGATACAGGATAAAACTAAGAAGAAGCGCCATCACCGTGATGGCCATCACCACCTCTTCCCCTGGTCGCCAGGAGCCCGTCATCGACATCGCTGCCACCATCTTCCCCGCCGACAATCTCTGCCACCAGAGCCTCGGGGTCGGGAACGCAGAGGAACTTCTTCAGCAGCGCGTCCACTTGACGCTTCATGGCCTCCGCAGCAGCAGCGCGGGACTCAGGAGCCACCGGTCAATCAGTGCATTGAGGTCGAAGCCTGGGTCCCGGAGGTGGAGGTGGCTGAAGACGCGCATCTCGGCCGCAGTAAAGAGCAAGCGACACTCCTCCAAGAAGGAGTTCACCTCAGAGGTGGCACCCTTAAGGGCTTTGGCAAGCTTGGGGAGGAGCCCTGCAAGGCCGTCTTCAGGGGTCGCTGCTACCTCTTGAGCTTGCGTTGGTTTTCCCTTGAAGAGGAAAGGGTGATGCAGCAAAGTAGCGTAAGTATTTCCCTCAGTTTTTAGAACCAAGGTATCAATCCGGTAGGAGATGACGCACAAGTCATCGAATACCTGCACAAACAATCAAGAACTTGCAACCAACACGATAAAGGGGTTGTCAATCCCTTCACGGTCACTCGCAAAAGTGAGATCTGATAGAGATAGATAAACGGTAAAGTAAATATTTTTGGTATTTTTGGGTGTATAGATTGGAAAGTAAAGATTACAAAATAGTAGATCGGAAACTAGCAAGATGTAAATGAGATTCAATTAATATGGAAAAGAGACCCAGGGCCATAGGTTTCACTAGTGGCTTCTCTCGAGATAGCATATATTACGGTGGGTGAACAAATTACTGCCGAGCAATTGATAGAAAACTGCATAATTATGATGACATCTAAGGCAATGATCATGAACATAGGCATCACGTCTGTGCAAAGTAGACCGACTCCTGCATACATCTACTACTATTACTCCACACATAGACCACTATCCAGCATGCTCTAGAGTATTAAGTTCATAAAGAACAGAGTAACACATTAAGCAAGATGACATGATGTAGAGGAATTAACTCAAGCAATATGATGAAAACCCCAGCTTGTTATCCTCGATTGCAACAATACAATGCGTGCCTTGCTGCCCCTACTGTCACTGGGAAAGGACACTACAAGATTGAACCCAAAGCTAAGCACTTCTCCCACTGCATGAAAGATCAATCTAGTAGGCCAAACTAAACCGATAATTCAAAGAGACTTGCAGAGATATCAAATCATGCATATAAGAATTCAGTGAAGAACCAAATTCATCGGATCATAAATCCACAATTCATCGGATCTCGGTAAACACACCACAAAAGATTATTACATCGAATAGATCTCCAAGAACATCGAGGAGAACTTGGTATTGAGAATCAAAGAGAGAGAAGAAGCCATCTAGCTAATAACTATGGACCCGAAGGTTTGTGGTAAACTATTCACGCTTCATCGGAGAGGTAATGGTGTTGATGCAGAAGCCCTCCGTGATTGAATCCCCCTCCAGCAGATCGCCAAAAAAGGCCCCGAGATGGGATCTCATGGGTATAGAAGGTTGCGGCGGTGGAAAAGTGGTTTTGTGGCTCTCCTTGATGTTTTTAGGATATAAGAGTATATATAGGCAAAGGAACTAGGTCAGGGAAGCTACGAGGGGCCCACGAGGGGGGGCCTACTCCCCTGGGCGTGCCCTCCTGCCTCATGGTCGTCTCGTTGCCTCTTCGGCTTCATCTCCAAGACTTCTGGTTTGCTTTCGGTCCAAGAAAGATCATCACGAAGGTTTCGTTCTCTTTGGACTCTGTTTGGTATTCCTTTTCTGCAAAACTCTAAAATAGGCAAAAAAAAACTGGAACTGGGCCCTCGGTTAATAGGTTAGTCCCAAAAATAATATAAAATAGCTTACTAAATCCCATTAAACATCCAAAATAGATAATATAATAGCATGGAACAATCAAAAATTATAGATACATTGGAGACGTATCAAGCATCCCCAAGCTTAATTCCTGCTCATCCTCGAGTAGGTAAATGATAAAAACAGAATTTTTGATGTGGAATGCTACCTAGCATATTTATTCATGTAATTTTCTTTATTGTGGCATCAATGTTCAGATCTGAAAGATTCAAGACAAAAGTTTAATATTGACATAAAAACAATAATACTTCAAGCATACTAACAAAGCAATCATGTCTTCACAAAATAACATGGCCAAAGAAAGCTATCCCTACAAAATCATATAGTTTGGCTATGCTCTAGCTTCATCACACAAAATATTTAATCATGCACAACACCGATGACAAGCCAAGCAATTGTTTCATACTTTTGATATTCTCAAACTTTTTCAATCTTCACGCAATACATGAGCGTGAGCCATGGACATAGCACTATAGGTGGAATAGGAGGGTGGTTGTGGAGAAGGCAAAAATGAGAAGATAGTCTCACATCAACTAGGCATATCAACGGGCTATGGAGATGCCCATCAATAGATATCACTGTGGCTAAGTAGGGATTGTCATGCAACGGATGCACTAGAGCTATAAGTGTATGAAAGCTCAAAAAGAAACTAAGTGGGTGTGCATCCAACTTGCTTGCTCACGAAGACCTAGGGCACTTTGAGGAAGCCCATCATTGGAATATACAAGCCAAGTTCTACAATGAAAATTCCCACTAGTAATATGAAAGTGACAACATAGGAGACTCTCTATCATGAAGATCATGGTGCTACTTTGAAGCACAAGTGTGCAAAAAGGATAGTAACATTACCCCTTCTCTCTTTTTCTCTCATTTTTTTATTTGGGCCTTCTCTCTTTTTTTATGGCCTCTTTTTTTTCGTCCGGAGTCTCATCCCGACTTGTGGGGGAATCAAGTCTACAGCATCTCACATGGGACAATGCTCTAATAATGAAGATCATCACACTTTTATTTACTTACAACTCAAGAATTACAACTCAATACTTAGAAAAAAATATGACTCTATGTGAATGCCTCAAATACGATGTCAACTACATGATCATGCAAAGCAATATGACAATGATGGAGCATGTCATAATGAATGGAATGGTGGAAAGTTGCATGGCAATATATCTCGGAATGGCTATGAAAATACCATAATAGGTAGGTATGGTTGCTGTTTTGAGGAAGGTATATGGTGGGTGTATAGTACCGGCAAAATTTGTGCGGTACAAGAGAGGCTAGAAATGGTGGAAGGATGAGAGTGCGTATAATCCATGGACTCAACATTAGTCATAAAGAACTCACATACTTATTACAAAAATCTATTAGTTATCGAAACGAAGTACTACGTGCATGCTCCTAGGGGGATAGATTGGTAGGAAAAGACCATCGCTCGTCCCCGATCGCCACTCATAAGGAAGACAATAAATAAATAAATCATGCTCCAACTTGATGACATAACGGTTCACCATACGTGCATGCTACGGGAATCACAAACTTTAATATAAGTATCTCTCAAATTCACAACTACTCTACTAGCATGACTCTAATATCACCATCTTCATATCTCAAAACAATCATAAAGAATCAAACTTCTCATAGTATTCAATGCACTTCATATGAAAGTTTTTATTATACTCATCTTGGATGCCCATCATATTAGGAATAATTTTATAACCAAAGCAAATTACCATACTATTCTAAAAGATTCTCAAAATAATATAAGTGAAGCATGAGAGTTCAATAACTTATATAAAATAAAACCACCACCGTGCTCTAAAAAGAGTACCCTGGTGAATGATGATCATAGATTTCTAGCCTTCTTTTTGTATGTACAATGCTCTAGTCTCAGCTTTTGGTGATGCGTTCCTAGCATGGCTGGGTGACCACCAAGTACCAGTTCCAGGCCACTTGACTCCATTACGCATTGGTGCATAGGCATCATGCAGTTAACAATTTCTCCCTGGCCTGAACTGCTTGGCGTTGTTAACAATGTCTCTGGCCTGCTACGCGTAAAAAGATCTGCCGCCTCCGCGGCCCTTAGATGAGGTGTCATCCGGTGGCTCAACACCGTCATATCATTGCAACAACCTTTATGTTGCAGAAACATTTGTAACAGAGGTCTTGTTGAAATAACGTTTGCAACAAAGGCTTTGTTGCAGAAACATTTGCAACAAAGATTGTGTTACGGTTCATTTTCGTCTTTATTTTTTTGCAACATAGATGATTTTGTGGAACGACTTTTGCAACATGAATAATGTTGCAGAATTTTTTTACTGAAAAAGATGGGGTGTCTACGGTGTGAATCGAGAAATTTCTGTAACAGAGATAATGTTGCGGGTGTACTTCTGCAACAAGGCCGTTGTTGCAGAAAGTGTAAAAAACCATCTCCGGCCGGAGCAATGACGGAGGTGAGAGGGGAGGCCGAAGCGGAGCTCGGGCGTGCCCCTCGAGCGACGGTCATGGTAGCGAGGCGACGACGGCGACGCTTGCAACACCATGGCGTGCAGGGTCGGGCTGCAGAAGTTGCGCCCTCTCACACTAGTGGCGCGGCGGACGGCTCTCGGCGATGAATCAACACGGCGAGCTCGGGGCAGTCGAAGCAGCGTGGTAAGTAAGTGGACTCGACGGAAGCTCGGGAGGAGCACGGGGAGCGATTTCTCTCAAGGATCCAGATCCTGCAACAGAGCCCTTGTTGCGATGAGAGAGATTGCAACAACAAGCTAGTTGCAAAATTTTGTGGTGGTGACCATGAGGCACGTGATGAGTAGAGAAGGGGTGGACGCCAGCCTGCGATCCGCCGGGTGATTTATAAGGTTTCCCTAAATAATAATACTATCACGCAACACATGTTCCATGGATGAAAAGAAATGGATCCGAATAAAGGTCGGGGGTATGGACCCGGAAAAGAAATAGGACTTGTATTACTCAAAATCAAGAATCACAATCAGCACGGCATCTGTCCTCTACATCTTCAGTACCGCACCATCATCGTACTAACGAAAATTTTCAGAAAATGAAAGCAAACGGGAGCTGCAAGTTTCAGAAAATGAAAGCAAATGAAAGCAAACTGGGCACATACTCGGATTCAGAAAAAGGAAATTTGACGCATCCTCCATCGCCAGCGTCTTTAAATATCAGCACAGACCACCTTCGTGTCCCGCAACACCTCCCGATCCTTCGCGCCTCGCCAAAATCCCAATCGCCCGCCCTTTCCTAGCCACAACCCTAGCAGCAGATCGGGCAGCCGCCGGCCGGGATGGAGGGGCTCGACGTCGACGACGTCTTCCACCACTACCGGCTGAGCCCTACGGAAGTGGACGCCGTCACCTACTACCTGCCACGCCTCCTCTCCGGCGAGACGCTGCACGGCGCCGACAAGCTCATCCACAGCATCGAAATCTCCGGCTGCGAGCCCAAGGATCTGGCCGCCCGGTACGCGCCCGTGCCGCAGGCCGTGAGCAGCGGGGACCGGTTCTTCTTCACCACCTGCAAGAGCAAGAACGGGAGCAAGCTCCAGAGCGTGTGCGGCGCCGGCGGCGGCACCTGGAGCATCCAGAAGACCACGGAGATTAGCCACGCGTGAGTCAAGGTCGGCGAGGTCAAGAACCTGTCCTTCAAGAAGAAGGGCAAGTCGACAGGCTGGGTCATGGAGGAATACCGGTGCCTGCTGCCGGAGGCCATCGTCTCCGACGGGGTGAAGGTGTTCTTCAAGATGCACTTGGCTCAGCATGCCCCTGACGCGGCCCGCCAGGAATCGCAGGCGTACAAGCTTCAGCAACAGCAACCAGAGGCCGTGACCCCGAGCGCACACGCGCAGAAGAGGCCAGCGACCGCTGCCGCGGGTGAATAGCTCTCATGCGACGTCGTTGGTGTGAACTGTCTCTGATGCGACGTAGTTGGTTGTAATAGCTCGCATGCGACATCTGCGTTGGAAAAAATAGCTCCCATGCGACACCGCTGCCTAATCCAAAGACACATGTTTAAAACTCGAATCAGGTGAGCAGGACCCACAGCGTGGGACCCACTAACTTATCCAACTCAGCATTGGTCGGGTGAGCGGGACCCACAGCGTGGGACCCACTAACTTATCCAGGTCAGCATAGGTGCAAGAGGACACCGAGCCATGCCCCGAGCCGTGCAGCACCCGAGCCCATCCTCCCCCTCCCCCCCTCCCCGATGGGCGCCCCTCCCCGACCGTTGTTGTTCTTCTTCTCCGGCGACGACGGGCAGCAACGCCGTTCCGGGCCGCGACCTGGCAATGTCGAGCTCCGCTTCAGCCTCCCGCCTCTCATGGCCGCGCTATGGCGTAGTGCCCATGACAAGGTGCCCTGCATGCCCACATATCGCACCCCTGAAGCGGCTAGTCACAACGACCGACAAGAATGGAAACCTTGGGCGAGAATTCGTGAAATGCGAGAGCAAACCAGAGCAGGGAAAGGTGAGATTTTACTTCTCAATATGCCAATTTTGGTTTTTGTCTCCCAATTTCAAATTTGCCCATTTTTCCCCATCGGATTTGGGATTTAGGGTTCATCTTTCCTATTTCAGAAATTGAAGCAATGCACCCATTTTGAGTGGCTAGATGAGTACATAGAGCGGATTCAACTGGAGGATGCATCAGGGGAGCTCGATTTACCGTTGGAGGCGGAGAAGTTGGGCAAGTTTGGATCGGGCGCATCTGGATCTGGCAATTCCATTGGGGGCGCCCGCCCTTCCATGGGTGATACTGTGGGGGATGCAGGAGTGACGGCAGAGCTGAAGAAGCTGAACAAGCAGATGAAGAAACTCATCGAATTGCAGAAGCAGGGCAATTTGAGGGCCGGACTTTTTTATGTTTGTGTAATTGCTCTCGCATTTGTTTATGTGATGATAATTAGTCGTAAGTGAATAGATTGGGCATCATTTGTAACCGTAATGATATGTACATTTGAATAAAAGTATTGTGATGTACGAATTCGGCATGTCTTCTCCAGTCTGTTTCGTTTTTCAGTTCTTCAGTTCGTCATCAGTTTCAGTTTCAGTTTCAGTGGTAGAGGGAGAAAAGGAAAAAAAATGTTCGTCCACAGTTGCCCGAAAAGGCCAGGCCCATATAGAAGTTAGGCAGGGCCGAATAGAACATATCCAGGCCCATTGATAAAAGAAGTGTAGCTAGTGCAAAAAAAAATGCAAACGGTCATTGACATCGATATATCTTTTCGGCTTTAGGTTATTTCACAAATGTTAAGTTTCCTGCCTTCACCTTTTTTAGATAACTCATCTGATAATTATTTGAGCTATTTTTATGCATAAGCTATCGTGTCCGATTGTAGGGTCCCGTGTTGTTTCGGCTAAAACAAAATGTTGGTTCTAGTTAGCAGTCTAACTTGCAGTCTTTGTGAACCAAAAAAGTTGCAATTGTTTGATTCTAGTTTATTTCAACCAAGCACCATTTTTATTTTTTTTTATTTGTGCTATGGTGTTTTCAAAGTTTTTACTCGTGTGTTTCAACCGAAAAAGGTTGTGCCACTTTCAAAAAAAGAAGACATATAGTGTGCCCCTAGTAGCATCTCCTTACAACATAAGAGGGGCATCCCCTTACAACATATAGTGCATAAAACATAAAAGGAAGATAATTAACTAGACACGTGCTAACAACAACTTATATGATTGGATCATGTTTTAGTGCATTTTTCAGTTCACATGGCCAGATAAATAAAATGCAATGGAGAAACTTTGAAAACACCATAGCACAAACCAAAAAAAAGATAGCACTAGCCCGAAAAAGCATTAATAGATAGCACGATAGAGGGGCATCGGGTACCCTAGTAGCATAGATAGATAGAACATAGAGAGGGGCATCCCCTTACAACATATAGTTCATAAAACATAAAACTAGATAGATAGAAGACACGGGCACACACGCCCGAACCAACACAAACACAAGCTAGATAGATAGAAAGACTCGCACTCGAACAACTCCTTGGCCCCTCCTCCTTAGCCGGCGCCCCTCACTCGTCGTTCTCCGGCATCTGGTAGGGGAGGGTGTGCATGCCGTTGGGGTGAGGGAAGATGTGGTGGAAGTTGGTGAAGATGTTGTAGGTCGTGAACGCGATAAACTCGCATCCACACCAGAACACCTGGCCGAGGAGGTGGTGAGCGTCGTAGGGGTTGGTGAAGGTGACGTGGAGGCCGATGACGAGGCCGTTGGCGTTGCCATCGTACTGCTCGTGGAGGTGGAACATGGGCGGAGTGCCCGGAGGGAGGTGGCGGTCGCCGGCTTGGAGGAAGAAGCGAGCCAACTCTCTAGGGCCCCTCCACCTTGAGATGGCCCACACCCTCAAGCTATTCTCGACGATGACTCCGGCTGGGTACTCCCTCTCCGGCACGGTGCGAGGGCGACTGTAGGTAGGGCCGTTGAATTGCATGGTGGCTCGAGTGGTGGATTTGGCTCGAAAAGACGAAGCGGAGGAGGCTTGAGAGATGGGGGAGATGAGTGTGAGAGGGATGAGGAAATGGTGCCCTTTTATAGCCGCGTTGCAGCCGTGGTCAATGTGTACACGGTGCCTTCTCGATCGTTTTCTCTTCTCAGTTCGTACTGGCATAGAGTAATTGCGGGCATTAATTCAAAAACGGCGGGCAGAGCATCCAAAGAGGCACCGGCGGCACAGGCGAGATGCATCGTTTCGTGCACTTGCATCGGCGGTGACGCCGCGTGGGAAACAGGCACGTTCATCCGTGCGTGACACTGAAAAAGGAGCTGCACCACCGACGCGTCTGTCCCGTGTCTCAGGTTCAAAAATGCATTTGTTAAAATAGCTAGGATGCGACGTACCTATACGCTGCGCCCCTGCCGCGCTTTACTGCGTCGATGCGTGCATGCAAGCCCACGCCCCTGCCGTGCTTTAATGCGTCGATGCGTGCATGGGATAGAATAGCTAGGCTGCGACGTTGCATGGCATGCATGGGACAGGGACGGCCCACATGTCATTGACCCTCTCGCATGCAGCCCATCATCCCCTCTCGACGGCCGTGCGCATGCACGCCAGGCTCTGCCGGGCCCGATCCACTCGGCCCAACGGTCACTGAGATGCTCCCCCGCTCAAGGTTATCTGTTCGTCAGAGAGAAAAAACTGTGGCCAATC
>NC_041393.1:145590414-145613079 GCF_002162155.2 Triticum dicoccoides
CTAGAAGGCCTATCCAACGGCCGCAGTTTGGCGTTAGGGTTAGATCGACGGTGGACGTTTGGCGCTAGGGTTACATGGGTTTTGGAGGCAGTCAACGGGGTTTTGAAAGGTTTGACCGAACATTCAAATGTGTATAACTAATTCAAAAAAAATCTAAAAAATGAAAAATCTGCGCATGTAGTCTTTTTATGTTACATAGTTATGATATAAAATGATAAACTTGATCTAATGATCTTTGCCTGAAAAAACCTTCACAAATTGGACTATCTCGACTGAGGTTGCATAGAGTTCAAAGGAGTGAGAAGAGGGTTTGAGGTTTTGAAAATGCAAAAAAATCAAAAACCTCACCTTAGCTTCATTTTGGAGTGACTAAGGAGGATCTGAAGTTATTTTTTCATTTTTAAATTTTTAAACTTGTTTTATTGCTGACTTTGTATTAAGGGGTGTTTTTTCAAAAATAAATTAAATAATATGAATACTTATTCAAAAAAAGGTGAGACTTCGTATTGATCCTATATAGGTATAATATAAGCTAAGAAAATTTTTTTGGGTGATTTTGAGAAGGTCGAAAAAAAGTTGCTTAGAAATGGGGCCATTTTCCCTTACTTTGGAACCTGTTTGGACAACATTTTCAGTGACTATGAGTTGTACTTCACAAAAAGGGTTGGATTTATGAACTAAAGTGCATAGTAGTACATAAAACAATGCAACATCACAGAACAAACAAATGAGCCCCAAATATATTGGAGATAGGTTCAAATTTGAATCTCGGTTCAAATTTGAATTTTATTTCAAGTCAAATCAACATCATAGCACATAAGCTTTCACATGAAAGAACATAAGTTTTCACAGCAAATGACAACAAGCTTAAGTTTTCACATCAAATTTGAATGATTTCGACTCTATTTCTTTTGCTTCTTTCTACCACCCGATTTCTTCTCCTTTTTTCCACCGTTTGGTTCCACGGCGCATAGTTTGTTGATGCTGATGCTCTTGCTTTTTGGCCCCTTCGTTTTCTTGCCAACTACACTAGGCCCCCTCAACTTTTGCACCTGACCATGTCCCACTTCTTCAGTTTGCACTTCTGCAGATTGAGTAGATGGCACACATTGTTCAACTACTTCAGTTTGCAACTCAACACTTGGCAGCACAACCTCCAAACATGGCAACACAGCTGTCAAAGCAGATTCGCATGGTAGCACAACTGTTGCTTCATCTGCAACAGTTTCAGATTGCCCTAGCGCTTGCAAAACAGATTTAGTATGCATCACATCGTCCAAAACAGAAACACTTAGCTCATGTTCAGCAATAACAGTTTCAGTTTGCTCCATATCTTTGTCACCAAACATTATCTTCTTAGTGCTCTTCCTTCTAAAGCCATTGAGTCTTGCTTTTTTCACTGGCCAACATTGTTCAACAACAAGAGGTGGGGCTTTTTCTGCACGCTTCCTCCTAAAAAATAAAGCATTTGACTTGGTTAGATACTAGAACAAGTAGCAAAATCAAAAACTTGCAAAAACAGTAACATAAACATACTTTGGCCTCTGAGGAGTGTAGATGCATTTGGATGAACCAATTCTGTGCCCAAGTACCTCACACAACTTGCACCTATTTTTGTTACCTTTTTGAGCCCTTTTGGGCTTATCATTATTTTCCTTTTCCTTTTCCCCCTTCTTACTACAACCACCTTTCTCAAACCAAGCTTTGAATCTGCTCTGTTTTGGCCTCCCAGCCTTTCTTCTAGTGACAAGGGGACACAAGGTAAATTCTATTTCCACCTCAGGCCATTGAGATTGGTCAGTCAGTGCAGGAATTGGACTTGCATATGCAGCTTTGAATTTTTGTACTGAATAATACTCATGCAAATATGGGTGCATATTTAACCTGGTTTAGATGCCAAAAAAAGTATGGAATGCTCACATGGTTTTCCAGTGTGTTGCCACTCTTGGCAAGTGCACTCATGCAACTCAGTATTTACCACATGCCTCTTGCCACTCTTTGTATCTCTAACTTCAGCACCCCACAAGGAAGATTTCTCAACAGATAGATGTGAAAGATTTCTACTCCTGTTGACCACCTGTTGTACCACTGCTGGAAGCTTGTCCCCTTCCAAAATATTAGCAATTTTTCCTCTTAACTCCCACAAACGCATGATCATGATCCTTATTTGGTCCACCATGTCATGCACAGGCAAGTCTTTCAAATCCTTCACTTTGTTGTTAAAACTTTCTGCCAAGTTGTTATTGATATGATCACATTTTATGGCAGTATTAAAACCTGATCTATACCACAACAGAGAATGGTGGGTGTTCAACCATGAAGCAAATTCATTATCACTACATGATGCCATTATCTTACCAAGGTGATAGGAATGTGTCTGTCTGGTGTATGATCTTGCTGCTGGCCACATGTGCCCAAATTCATCTCCTCTGAATTTTTTTGTCAGATTCATCCACATATGTCCAAAGCACTCCCTCTGCTCAGCATGGGGGAAAACATTTTTTACTGCATTTTCCAATCCTTTACATGCATCTGTGTGGATGGCCAAAGGAGAAACTGGCCCTATGCATCTTTTCAGTTGCATCATGAACCATATCCATGATGCATCTGTCTCTGATTGAAACATTCCTATTGCAATTGGGAACATCCAGTGGTGTCCATCTAGAGCATTGCATGCAGCCAACTGACCATTCCACTTTCCAGTCAAAAAAGATGAGTCTATGCTCAAATATGGGCGACAACCTGCTTTGAATCCATCTATGCAAGGCTTCAAACACATAAAAACTTGCTGAATAAAACCCTGCCATCCTCTGTTACCTCTGTATCTATCTCCACCACACTCCCAGGTGACCTCTTCTCCACCTCTACTTTAAAACTATACAACATCCTAAATGTATTTGCCCAGTCACCATACAATGATTTCATGGCCCTTTGTTTTGCTTTCCACACTGTGGTATATTGCAGCTGGATGGGGTACAGCTTCTCCAAGTCAACTTTAAGCCTCTTTGCAGTAGTGTTTGGAGTCTTGGCTAAAATAGGAGTAATCTTCTCTGTAACCCAAAGCTGTGATGTCATCTTTGAAACTCTTTGTGAAGTGGTCATACATGTATGCCGGTGTGGTATTTGATTTACCCTTACTGTACTTCCATCAGCTTGTAGTCTAGCAGACAAGTACCATTTGCAAGGATTGCCACCACCGTCATAACCTTTGCACCGAGCATAAAATTTCTTTCGATCAGTCCACATAGTCTTGGCATCAAACTCTTTTTTCACTGCATAGGTCCTGAAAGACATCCTAAACTCCTTCATGCTTGGCCACAACTTTCCCACCTCAATAACTGGGTTCTCTTTGTCATACAAACAAACCAGCTCATTATCATCTGCATCATCCACATCATCTGCAACCTCTTTCATCAGCTCTTCTTCATCCTCATTTGCATTTCTAGGGCATGTGTTACCATCAGCAGGCAAAGAACTGTCATTCTTCTTCTTATCTTTGTCATCAACTTGAATGCCAAACATTTCGGCCATATCAATGTCAGATATTGGTGTAATGACCAAATCTGTTTTTTCATTCAACTCTACTACATTCCAGTCAACAACAATCTTCCTAGCACCATGGGTTCCCTCCTCTCCATCTGCATCAATCCCTGTATCTTCAACTACTACAGTCGGTTCAGTCAACAATGCCAACATCTTCTTTTGTAAAACCCACTCATCATCTTCCACCTGTGCAGCCATCTTTGATGGCACATAACCAACTCTGGAATGAGTTTGCAGATCAATTAGCTCTGCATAAAATGTTACTTGTTTGCTTGCCCACCCTTCTTGCTGATCAATTTCGGCAACCATGGATTCTCCATCTTCAATTCTCACATATTCACCATTATAGTTATCGAAACGTTGCAGAGATACCTCTTGTTCTGGACCCCAAATAATACTCTCCCCAATTCTCTCCACCAAATTGCCCACGGCCTTCTCCTTCATGCTCTCCAATTCCTGGGGATCAACATCTGCAAATTCGACATCCTACCTCACGGTGGTATCTCTATCAATGTCTTGGACACTGCCATCACTGAGCTTGGCTTTACAACGAAAAAATTCCACTATAATTGTGAATGTGGTGGCAGAACCTGAACCTCCCCTGTTTTGTCAGCGCGTTTTGTCAATGGCAAGCACTACCAAATCGAGTTCGATAACAGCTAAAAGAGAAAAGCTCGAAAAGAGGGTGGCATTACTGATTTGAAGCACTGTCTCCTCGCTCCATCTCATCCAGCCCCCATCTCCTATCCAATCGAGATTCTAAAACGCCAAGAAACGGGCGGGGGCAGCCCGGCAGCATGAGGCCACAGATTTATCCAAAATTCAATGGAATAGGACTAGTGTTTAGAAAATACTCACTCGCAACAGCCGATGCCGAGAAAGGCGCTCCACCACCGGACCGCGCAGAAGGCCCGGGCGAAACAGCCCCCGGATCCAATCGAGATTCTAAATCACCAAGAAACAGGGGCAGCATGAGAACACAGATCCCCCAAAATTCCGGGGAGTGGGACTAGGGTTTCGGGCTCACCTCACAATAGTTCTGCCGCTGCCGAGAAATGCACTCCACCACTGCGGAGAAGAAACCGCTGCCGGAGAAGATACTTACGGCGGCGCCGCTCGCCCAGTCCAGCGCGGGCGAGTCGAGCACGGTCACACAGTCACCGGTCGAGTCGTGGACGGTGGACTCTTGACTACGTGGCCCTAGGTGGACCCACCAGTCAGAGTACATAACCCCCAGTGTCCTAACCAAATCTCAGCCTAACTAATGCGTAAATGGGCTGTCTTGCTTGAGCTATTTATGCGTTGGGAGGCGTCGCATGAGAGCCATTACAACCAACTACGTCGCATGAGAGACAGTTCACACCAACGACGTCGCATGGGAGCTATTCGCCCCCGCTGCCGCCGCCGATCCTCATCCGGCGCGCCCCAAGAAGAGGATGTGCGTTGCCGTCCCGGTCCCGGCACCTGCCACATCGTCGTTCACCGTTGCAGCACCGGTTTTCTTGCCGGATGAGTCCGTACCTGAAGCTGACGACGACATGGTCCGGTTTTGTTGCACAATCGATGAGCTTCTCGGGTCACAAGCGGAGGATAATCTCCCGGTCGGAGCTACTAACAACATCGAACAGAACTTCTACTTGGAACCAGAGGGGCCGCAAAAGCTTTTCGCTGATGCTGCAGAAGAAATCGTCCCGCTCGAAGCTGACGAGCTGGAGTTCCTTAGGGCTATACTCGATGAAGAGCAGGAGCGGGAGGCTGTCTCGACGAACGACAAGTCATCCATCGTCCAAGACGAACCGCCGCCGATCATCTTCCATGGTCCATCTAAAGCGGAGTGGCAGGATGATGAGGGGCTGGAGAAGGAGAAAAGGTACAATGCCGGGCCGGATCTTGACGCTCCATCGCTTCAGGGACAGGACCACTTGTTCAAACCGTGGCCGTGCTCCTTCGATCCATTTGAAGCACCGTGGAAGGCCGAAGAGGCGCTCGAGAACGAGAGGAGGTACAATGCCACGGTCAATCTTCACGCTCAACCGCTTGGAGGACACAGCAACTTCTTCTCGCCTGCAAGTGTCTATTAAATCCAATGTTGAAGTTCTTTTCAAAGTGTATACGAGGATACTCACTGGCTGATGTATTACTCCCTCCGTTCAGAATTACTTGTCTCGGAAATGGATGTATCTAGAACTAAAATACGTCTAGATACATCTATTTCTACGACAAGTAATTCCGAACGGAGGGAGTAGTTCTTCCATGTACGATCGCCACGGATGTACCTCTGAGCAATTTGCTCCACTTGTTCATGCAAGCTACTAAAACTGTTGTTGTTCTTTTTGCTCCTGTGATGGGTTTTCTCAACCTTGCATTCGCTCCTGCACTAGTACTTGTTCTACTCTGTTCAAAACTGCTCTGCTCTTTTTGTATTAGCCTCAGATAAGCAAGCATGATGCAATTATGATCTGGGCAACCGCAGATAAGTAGTAGGAGTAACTATGTTTGTAAATCAAAACTGTTTCACTGCTCTTGATAATCTGCAGAACTACAAGTTCATAAGTTGCAGAGCAGATTCAAGTTGTGGCAAAAAAAAATTTGTTCTGTCTATTTACAGTGTGGAGTAAACAGTTATTACAGAGCCAATGTTGATGATTTACAGTGTGGAGTAGTCACATTTTTCCTTGAAATCTAAGTGCAATCTGTCTGTCTTGTTGCTAACTGAATTTACAGTATGTGAGTGGTCTCCAAATTCTGCAGTATTTATGTTCATGACTTTACTGAACTATGTTGTCCTTTGTAACAGTGCCTTGATCTAAATAGTTGTATTTTAGCTCCATAGTTCTGTGTAATTTGTGCCTTGATTTTCTGTCATCTCTGAATTTTGATGTTCCTGTGCTTGCTACTCCTTAATTCACATATGTACAGGAGGTACAAGAGGTTAAATTGAATCTAACCCTCCAATGTTATATGTTTTGAACTCCTTTCTGAAATCCCTTTTTTTATTTTTATCTCAAACAAGTACCTAGATTTATAAAGATCTAGTGAGCATTGCCAGTGTTGGGGAGGGAGTGATCTGAAATGGTTTATGTGACTCATCTTCGTTAACTTTTCTCTCTAACCTTTTTTACAGTACAAATGATAACGACTTACAGATTGTAGTACTAGTTGTCTTTTTAGTGCAAACTCTGTAATTGTTGATCATTTAACTCTGAACTTTTCTGACAGTTTCGGACTTCCTTTTGTAGTTTCATTGACTATGCATGAATCCCATAATTTAGTTGTATTTTTTACTGGTATATACGCGAAGGCGATATGAAATACTTGACTTTGATCCAAAAGCTATACACGAAGATTTTCGATAACCGCAATAGCAATGCCGACTTATAATCTGCAAGGCCTATGTGAAGTGGCATGTTTTTCATGCGGTGATTCAGAAGTTTACTTAGAAGGACTACAAGGAGAAGGGAGGGATCGTTCCGGTGACAGCAGGTGGATGGTGTCTCGTCTCATCTTGAGTCTTAACCCGCACGTCAAGATCGATTGTCCTGCCTCGCATTGGCAACAGCGACAACCAGATCGACGGCGGCCTGCCGGGCGGACGGTGCAAATGGTATGAGCTATGGACTGGGCGGGCCATGAGTTGATGCAGGTCGCCTGCGCGTCCCATATGCAGACGTCGGAGCCGTCGCAGGATGAGCGGCGGCGCTCGACCTCGAGGATGACGCGCTCAGAGCCGGTCCTCCGCTCGCGTTGTTCTCCCATCAGCAGCAGATGCCAGGTCTTCGACGGCCTTCACTGCCGCGGCGCCCATGCAGAGGTCGGAGCGACGAACAGAAGCGGCGGTCTGCTGCCTGCGGTGTTGCCATACCTTGACCAGAAGACTGAGGTGTTGACTTGCAGATCGATCCAGAGACCGAACAGGGGAATCGGGAACTGAGGTGGAGCTCGAGTCGTGCTGTGCTCTGGGAGTTGGGAGTACTGAACATTTTTACTTTTTAGAAAGGGGAAAAGTTCAAAATAAACCTTGAACTTGTAGATGAAAGCTAAACCAAACCCTTGAACTCATAATTCCTGAAATCAGCACATTGAATCCCCGTCTATTTTGAACCTTAAGCGTCTTCTCATTGGAATTGGCGACATGGCAAGTAAGGCTGCGGCCAGACAAGACTGGGCCGGCCCATGAGGCACGAAGCAGTGTTTCTCTTTATTAGAATGTGCGAATTAGAAATACCTAATACCCAAATTAAAAATACTGAAAACATTAGGCCAACTGGGAATTGAACTTATGACCTGATGCATATGTGCTTGTGGCGCCATCCACTCTAACTACTGACAACTATTGTTTAAATTTAAGCACAAAATTATTTCCTCCGTCCCAAAATAAGTGTCACTTGTACTAAATTTGAGACAACTATTTTGGGACGGAAGGAGTACTTAACAACAGACCGCAACGTTAAGATTAGAAAATATTTCTTACAAATTTCCAAACATTTTCTTAAAAATTATCAACAATTTTGAAGTCCAAATATTTCTAAAATAATAAAACAAATTTTCAATTGCATTTTTTTTTGCAAAAAAGTGATTTTTTTGTAATTACGATTGTTTTTTTGGAAAAAACAAAGAAAAAATTAAAATATGAACCATTTTGAAAATTCCCAAACAATTTTAAAGGGCGACAACTTTTTGAAGAATAGAAACAAAATTTTAAAGCTCTAACAATTTTTAAAAGTGCGAAAATATTCTATCTTTAAAAAAATTAAATTTTCAAAATTACTCGGCATTTCATAATTTTGTTAACGTTTTAAAAAAATCCAAAAAGTGTTCGCACTTAAACAAATCTTTTAGGATTTAAAAAAGGTTCATAATTCCAAAAAAACATAAAATGTTTGAATTCCATAATTGTTGATAATATTCAAGAAAATGTTTCGAAAAGTTGTAGAAAAAAATCAACTGTGGACGTTGCGTCATGTGGTTAAATACTGTGGCGCTTCATTTTATCATCAACAGTTATCTGTTAGAGCGGCAGAGCGGCTAGCTGGACAAGCTTAAGGCACGCCAGGTCGCAAGCTCTATTCCTAGCGGTCTCCCCTTTTTTGGGATTTTTAAATGGCGCGTTACGAAAAAAACATGCGTGATGCTTAGTGGGCCAGCCCAGTAGCATCCGGATACACAGCCTAGAGTCCCGGATTTGAGCTGCCCCGTCAACGATCCTTGTTTAGGAATGACTTTAAGTAACGCAAAGTTTTTTTTCCCTAGGGTTTTCTAGGGTTCCAACTTTCCTCCGGCGATTTTTCGGCGGAGTCCACGTAAAACACCGTCGGCGACCGGCTCTCCGGCCGGCGACGGGGAGTACCAACTATCTCCACCACGCGGGTTTGCCTGCATGGCGGAAACACCAATGAGTCAGGGCGTAGATGGGAGTATGGAAGAGAGGGAGGAAGTAGAGAAGGAAGTAGAGAGGGCGGCGGCGCCGAGTCAGACGCAGGCTGGGGATCAACCATGGAGGAGTTTGGGCCATGGAGGGGAGACGAAGGGGGCGGAAGATCCAGAGGAATGGGAGGATGATGATGTGGCGGCTGATGGGTTGGGAGAAGAAGATCTCCGATATGCAGCAGAGGAAGAAGAGTACGATCTGTTCGGGCCGAAGGCGGAATTAGATGACAAGTTTGCAGGGCTGACACTTCATGGGGAGGAGGAGGAGGATCTTGATTTCTCCGAAGAGGTTGACGAGTTGATTAGCGATGTGCGTTGGTTGGCTTTGTTTAGGGTTCACACGACCCGCCCGTTCAGCCATGCCGCTTTGCTCAAACAGATGAGGAACGCGTGGGCGGCAGCGCAAGGCGTTACTTTCAACATAAAGGGACCAAACCTCTTTCTGGTTCAATGTCATTGTTTGGGGGACTGGAGGAAGATCATGGACGGAGGGCCGTGGCTCTTTCGTAGAGCGCCAGTGGTGATACAGGAATATGATGGTTTTTCGGATGTCAACGAGTACAGGCTAAACAAGAAACCAGTTTGGGCAAGAATCAAAGGGCTACCGGACGGACTGACAAGGAAGAAAGAGTTGGCGGAAAGAGTAGCAGCCAAGGTTGGAGAGCCACCTTACACAGTTATTGTCAATGAAGGTCGAATCAATCCAGCGAATACACTTCGGGCTCGGGTGTTTCTGGATGTGACCAAACCCTTGGTGAGGTTTGTACCAATCACGTTGAAGGAAAGCAGGAGATATAGTGTCTACTATGAGAAGCTTCCGGACTTTTGCTTTGTTTGTGGATTGATGGGTCATACTGCTGAGGAGTGTCGTGATGGTGTTCATGATCCAAGAGAATTTGAATGGGACGAATGGCTTTTGTGGGTTCCTGATCCACCAGCTGATCAACCCATAGGAGTGAGGGGTGGTAGGGAGGGAGGTCGACGAGGTGGAGGAGGAAGAAGAAATCGTGGTGGAAGGAATGGTCGTGGGACTACAGAAGGTAGAGGAGGAGGGGAGTGGAATGGAGGATATGGTAGAACAGAAGCACCCACTGATATGGATGTAATGCCTCCTTTAATGGAGGAAGGAGGAGGGAGGATGGTTCGGAAGCGTCTAGTATCCCAGGATGGTTCCCTCAACATCATGGGGCAGCCAATGCCAAATCTAGCTGGGAGAGTTGCAGGGACAATTTTGAGGATTGAAGGAGGAGCATCCAGCAGCGGTGGAGTCCCAAGTACACCGGGTAAGGTGCAAGTTGTGAAGAGGAGGAGACAGGGGGATGAAGGAGTAGAGATGGATTACACAAATGTCGCGGCCTCCGATGAGGGGGGCCGCGAGCAGTGATGCGGACCTTGTGTTGGAACTGCCGTGGGATTGGCGATCCCACGACGGTTCGAGAGCTCCGCGACCTCGTGGAGGCTAGTGCGCCGGCGATTCTTTGTATCGTTGAAACTCAACTTGCAAAAGATCGAGTGGAAGGTTTGGCGGGTACTTTAGGTTTCTCTAACAGGTTTGCAGTAGCTAGTAGGGGCGTAGTGGAGGATTAGGTTTGTTTTGGAAGAATGATGTAAATCTGGAAATAAAGAATTTTTCACAATATCACATTGATTCAGTTATCACGGGGGCAGATGCGCAGCAATGGCGCCTCTCGTGTTTCTATGGGGAGGCAAACAGGAGCCTTCGATACAAGACCTGGGAGACAATGGTCAGGCTAAGGGGTGAGAGCACTCTCCCGTGGATCTGCATGGGCGACTTCAATGAAATATTATGACCGGAAGAGCAATGGGGGCCTAACGAACGTGATAGCTCTCAGATTGTAGGATTCCGAGAAGCGGTTGATCTCTGTGGTTTAGATGATCTGGGATACAAAGGCCTCGATTGGACCTTTGAAAGGAGAGTCGCGGGCGGTGACTTTTGCAGGGTGCGGCTGGATCGTGCCCTTGCGTCACCGTCGTGGTCAGCTATGTTCCCCTTTGCCTCTTTGGAACACTTGACGGCTGCGAAATCAGATCACAGCCCTATCTTATTATCAAATGATCTTGAGCAAAGTACGGTTCGACATAAAATGAAGAAGCCGTTCAGATACGAAGTTGTTTGGGAAACTGACAGAAGTTTTGGTGGAGCGCTTGAGGACATGTGGAGGTCAGAAGGGCCGGCAGGGTCGGTCTCAGCTATGGCGGATAAATTGACGGTGATGGTCAGTGCACTACGGAGATGGGGCAGGAACACCTTTGGCTCGATAAGACAAGAGCTAAGGGTACTGCGGCTGCGACTTGTAGCTCTCCGGGCTGATCCAGCTCGGCTCAGTCCAGGACAAGAGGAGAAAGAAGTGCAGGATAGAATGATTGAGTTGTCATATAGGGAGGAGATCATGATGCGCCAACGATCCCGGATTCAATGGCTGACAGAGGGAGATAGCAACACACAATTTTTTCAGAAAAAAGCAAGTGCGAGGAGGGCAAAGAATAAAATCACACAGCTCTAGAAGGAGGATGGCTCGATGACTAATGATCCGGAAGAGATGGCGCAGATGGCTAGTAGTTTTTTTTCGAACCTCTATGCATCTGAGGGTACTATTGGGATGGAAGAGGTCCTTTCTCACATACCTACAAGGGTTGATGGAGCTATGAATGCGGCTTGGAACAAAGCTTATAGCAATGAGGAGGTAAAGGAGGCTTTATTTCAAATGTTTCCCACAAAAGCCCCGGGGCCTGACGGTTTCCCAGCACATTTTTTTCAGCGTCATTGGGAGCTATGTGGTGATGAGGTAACTAGTATGATTATCCGAGTGCTAAATGGAGAGGACTCACCGGAAGATATCAATAGTACGTTCATTGTGATGATTCCCAAGATAACAAGTCCAAAACTTTTAGGACAGTTCCGGCCGATAAGTCTTTGTAATGTGATTTTCAAAATTGCTTCAAAGGTCTTAGCAAACAGGTTGAAACTAATTCTTCCCGAGGTCATCTTTGAGGAGCAGTCGGCTTTCGTTCCAGGACGGCTCATTACCGACAACTTTATCACTGCATATGAGTGTCTACACTATATGAAAACGAGGAGAATTAAGGGGAACATATTTTGTGCTTTGAAGTTGGACATGATGAAAGCGTATGATCGCTTGGAATGGTCGTATCTTAGGGCTGTGATGCTCAAACTTGGCATAAGCCCACGCTTCACGGAAACGGTCATGAGGTGCGTCACATCAGTATCATTTTCTGTGTTGTTTAATGGTGGAGTTTTAGACTCTTTCAGGCCTTCCCGTGGTGTGAGACAGGGAGACCCGATCAGCCCATATCTGTTTTTGTTGGCGGCCGAGGGATTATCTTGCTTGCTCAAAGGGGTGGAGGGAGTGAGAGGCATCAAAGTGGCTCCTCCAGCCCCGGAAGTGAATCATCCACTTTTCGCGGACGACAGTCTTTTGTTCTTTGAAGCGAACAGCATGGCAGCGGCTCGCGTTCAGGAGCTGTTGCATATATATTGCAACGCATCGGGCCAAGGAATCAACACGGATAAATCCTCAATCTTTTTCACCCGAGGGGTACCGGAGAGTACCCGGGTGGAGGTGAAGAATGTTCTCAATGTTCATAATGAGTCCCTGACAGAGAAGTATCTTGGCTTGCCTTCGGACGTTGGAAGATCAAAGGAGGGGTGCTTCAAATATCTGAAAGATCGAGTCTGGAAGCATGTCCAGGGGTGGATGGAGAAGTGTTTGTCGGCAGGAGGAAAGGAAGTATTGATCAAGTCGGTTGCTCAAGCCATTCCGACTTACTCCATGTCCTGTTTCAAACTACCCCGTGGGCTCTGTGAACACGTAAACGGTCTGCTGAGGAAGTTTTGGTGGGTTAGTAAGAGGGGGGAGAGGAAGACGGCTTGGGTCTCGTGGAAGACAATGTCAACACCTAAGTACATGGGTGGAATGGGCTTTCGGGACATAGAACTTTTCAATTTGGCACTTCTTGCGAGGCAAGTTTGGATATTAATGCAAGAGCCAAACTCTCTCAGTGCTCGGATTATCAAAGCAAGGTATCACCCGGATAGTGATATACTAACAGAAAACATTGGTACGAATCCATCTCGAGTGTGGAGAGCCTTGTTGGAAGGAAGAGATGTACTCAACTTGGGCTTGATAAAACGGATTGGCACGGGGCAAGAGACCAGGATTTGGCATGACAATTGGCTGCCAAGAGATTTTAAGCTTCGGCCCCTATGCGCTATCTCACAAAACCCGCCAGTGTTGGTATCTGAATTAATTGACAGTGCGACGAAGACATGGAGCGTTCAGAAGCTGAATGCTCATTTTGTTGGGCCTGATGTTGATGTTATAAAAAACATTCCGCTAAGCTCGCGTGTATAGCAGGATTTTTGGTCATGGCATTATGACAAACGAGGAGTCTTCTCCGTCCGGTCGGCATACAAGATGATCACCGGCGTACGGGCGCAACGGGAGGCGTGGTTGGAGGAGAGAACAGGACACTCCAATCATGAGGCGGAGAAGAAATCATGGACGAAACTGTGGAAGGTTAAAGTTCCAGCAAAGGTGCGAGTTTTTACGTGGAGACTGGCACATACATCGCTACCGACTGGAACAACGAGGCATGAGCGCAAGATGGCGGATACAGACGTATGTTCAATTTGTAACTTGGCCCAGGATACATGGAGGCCTTCACTTTTTGAGTGTCGTATGGCGAGATGCGTCTGGGCCTTGATAGATGAGGACACGCTGGAGCATGTGATATCGACCCAGATGGAGGACGCCCGTCTATGGCTGTTCTGGTTGTTTGAGTCTTTGAATCAGCAGGATCTAGCCCAGGTGTTGGTAACCATGTGGGCCATTTGGTGGGCGCGAAGACGAGCGATTCATGATGGGGAGTTTCAGAGCCCATTGAGCACCATGAGCTTCATAAACCGCTATCTAGAGGATCTGAATATATCTTACGCTCGTGGAAGGAACACTGTGATGGCTACAGATCGCCCTAGGAGGACCAACATATGGCTGAAACCATCAACTGGTAATGTGAAGATGAATGTAGATAGAGGGATCTCGAGGAGTGGCGCTCGAGGAGCTTCAGCTGTCATTTGTATAGATGAGGCGGGAACTTTTTTGGGAGCTTCTGCTATTGTTTTCGATGGCCTAGTGGATCCACCGAGCTTGGAAGCGCAAGCATGCAATGAAGCTTTGGCTTTAGCCAAAGATCTGAACCTACGAAGAGTACAGGTTGCTTCGGACTGCCGTGAGGTGGTGAACAACATCAACAAGGGAGGGGCACCGGTCTATGGTCCGGTTCTTCACGAGATAAAGGATCGCTTGGAGGAGCTAGATTTTGTTAATTTTTCTTTTGAGTGTCGTGAGTCGAACTATGAAGCTCATATTTTGGTTAAGGCTGCTACTTCTCTAGCAGTAGGGCGCCATGTTTGGCTACGGATTATGCCCGATATCATTTGTATTCCGCATATTATTAACAGTGAATAAAATCCCTTTTGCCCCTCAAAAAAAGGAATGACTTTAAGTTTTTTCTCAAAAAAGGAATGCCTTTAAGGTTTAAAATAGACCGGGATTGAAAAGTTCGGTGTGCCGATTTCAAGGATTTGAAGTTCAGGGTTTGTTCTAGCTTTCGTCTACAAGTTTAAGGTTTATTTTATACTTTTTCCTTTTTGGAAATGATTAACACCGGCAACCGGCCAATCTTTCGGCCGGGCAGTCGCTCCTGCATCACGCTGCGCATTGTGCCCCATGTCCTCTCTCTTTCTTATCCCTTTTCCCTCTCGATCTTTCTTCCGAGCACCCCCGTATCACTTTTCCCCACTATTGTCTTTCTACATAGCCATGCATAGTCGCGCCCATCCATGCGTCTCTCCTCCCGCCGCTCATCTGTCGCTGGCGATGTGTCGGAGACAGGCCGCTGTTGGATTCAAGGTCCCCGCGCCCAAGGATGGAAGGGATGCTGCGGACGCTCGCCCGTCGTCGCACCCTAAAAGCATCTCCAACAGCCGCGCTAAACTAGCGCCGCGCCGCAAATTAGTCCGTTTTAGCGCGCGCGCAACGCGGTGGGTCGCTCCAGCGGGCGCGCAAAAATGGCGCGCGCGCTACAACGAGTTGGGCGCGCTGTCGGAAACACTGTCCCGCGCGGTGTATTTCGGGCGCCCGCTACAACGCGCGGCACACTCGAGCGCTCGCTCTCGCACTTCCTCTCCCACTTCCACCCCCATCCGGCCGCGCCGCCGCCGCCGCCCGCGCCCCCCGACGACCGTTCAGGCGCTTCCCCGGCCTATCCCCGCGCCGCCGCGCTTCCGCCCCATCCCCTCCTAGTCCCGCCGGCGCTCGCGCACCTCCTTCGTCCGAGGAACAGCGCCCGAGCGCTCGCTGCCGCGCCGCGCCCGCAAGGTGTTCGACAAAACGCCTACAAGGTATGTATTGCTCAAACTTCATGAATTTGGTGCATGTTTTGAATTGTGGTTTTTACAGTATAGTATTGAACATTGTAGATGAGTTCGTCGTATGATTCTTCCGAAGAAGAATTTGATATGGAAGAGGAGGAGGATCTTGCAATGATCCTAGCTATGCATATCAATAAAAAACCGAAGCATGGTGGTTCGGTTATGGGTCGGGAGAAAATTTGGAGAGATAGGATTGATGCCCATAACAGATTGATGAAGAACTATTTCGTGGAGAATCCCACATACCCGGAGTCGTATTTTTGTCGCCGGTTAAGGATGAGCACCGACTTGTTCAGGCGCATTGCAGAGAAACTAGCGAGCCATGACCGGTTTTTCCAGCAAAGGAGGAATGCCGCCGGAGAGCTCGGGCATAGCACCTTTCTGAAGGTGACAGCCGCTTTGCATATGTTGGCATACGGTATCCCGGCTGGTCTAGTTGATGATCACTTGGCTATGGGTGAGAGCCAAGCCATCATGTGTGTCAAGCGCTTTGAAGTGGGAATTATGCAAGTGTTTGGCGAGGAGTATTTGAGATCTCCCACTGCTGAAGACGCCGCCAGGCTATTGGCGATGAACAAAGCGCGCGGCTTTCCTGGCATGCTTGGCTCAATAGATTGCATGCATTGGAGTTGGAAGAATTGTCCAAAGGCATGGCATGGGCAATTCCACGGCCAAAAAAAGGGTTCCACTATAATCCTTGAAGCGGTGGACGATCACGAGACTTGGATTTGGCATGCATTCTTTGGAATGCCTAGATCTTTGAATGACATCAATGTTGTCAACCGGTCACCACTGATGAATAAGATTGCAAAAGGTGAGTTGCCACCGGTGCAGTTTGTAGCAAATGGCCGTACGTACAACTATGGCTATTATCTAGCGGATGGCATCTATTCAAAGTGGCAAACCTTCGTGAAGCCGTTGAAAAAGCCGGAAGGTAAGAAAAATCTTGATTTCCACAATGCTCAGGCGGCGGCTAGAAAAAATGTGGAGAGAGCATTTGGGATTTTGCAAGCCCAATTTGTTATTGTGAGAGGACCGGCTAGATTTTGGGATCAAAAAATGCTTTGGTACATCATGCACGCTTGTGTGATCATGCACAATATGATCATCGAGAATGAGCGTGGTCAAGGTTTAGACTATTCACAGTATGAGCTCTTGGGACATCCCGTGCGAGTGCGACGGAGGGCTGAAAGGGTAGCCCGTTTTATTGCCTCCTATCATGCCATTCGGCATCCCGCAACGCACGATGAACTTCAGAATGATCTGATTGAAGAGTGGTGGGCATGGCATGGACGACAAAGAGCATGATGATTTCTGCATTCGACATTGTATTGTTCATGAACTATTTGTTGCGTTTATTGCATTATTTGTTGTACTGAACGATAAACTATTTGTTTGAGTTGTAATGATAACGAAATTAAACTATTTATTGTTGATTTATTTTGTTTGTTTGATCATTTTTGTTCCTCTTCTTTGAAATGTATATGTGTTTGTGTGGCGCGCGCGCGCTGTATTTTTGCGCTTTGCTGGAGCGGCGCGCGCGCGCTACATTATAGCGCGGCTGCTGGAGCCAGCGCTGCCAGCCACGCTAAACCAGCTGAAGCGCGCGCGGCGCTTAGCGCGGCTATTAGAGATGCTCTAAGCTACCGAGGGCGCCGTAGCGAGTCCATGGCGACCTGTGAGGCAAGCGGCGGGAGTCTGGGACCAGCGTGGCTACCTGCTGCACCCCGGTGCGGTGGCGAGCCAACGAGCTACAAACCGGCATCCGGGGATGCTACAACTTGACGGCCGATGAACTGCAACCGACACGGGGCGTGCTACAACTGACGCCTGGCTAGCTGCAACCGCTATCGCCGTCAATATAATGTTGGAACTAGAGTGCACAAAAGCTTTAATCGGCACGGGTCGATGCTACATCTGGCAACCAACACGCTGGAACCGGGACATGGGACAGTGCTACTACCGGTAGTGCAAAAAGCTGGAAGCAGCGGGGCAAATAGCTAGAACCAGCAACGATATTTGTTGTGACAGTGGAGAGCTGGTCGCGTCGTCGCGCAGTTTTGCTGGAAGCGAGCAACCAGCTAGCAGAATTGCTGGAATCAGTATCTATAGAATCCGGAACATGTGAATTTTCTGCTACATCTAAGGGGGTGGTACTTGGCGACATGGTGGCGCTCTTTTTCTTTTGCTGTAATCGAGGAATTGAAAAGCTACAAACTACGAGATGTTTTGCTACAATGGTGACGCATTGAATTGAGTTACCTTAGGGAAGAAGAAGACGGAGGCGCGTGCAACATGCACCCTACAGCGAGTGTTGACGACAAATACGGAGGGGGTGGCGCACCAGATGCGGCAACCGCTGCTGGCAGAGGCTCCGTGCCACGCATGGGTGAGCTGGGGTGGGGATCTAACAACGACGAAGCTGCAAAACAAGGGGAGAAGGCAGTGGCATGTGAGGGACCAGACAAGCCGGGGTGGCACTCTATTGCAGCCACGCAGGGGGGCATCGAGGAAGAAATGGAGAAGAGATCTGATGGTTGATAGCGTTCAAACCGAAGGGCTGGCATGCAACTGGCTGAATTTTGGGCCGGCTGGCCGGCGCCTAGTCTTGCCATTTTTTGCAACCTTGCGAGTTTTAATTTCGATGGTGTGGGGTAATAGCAGATGGAAATTCTGATTTGGCGCTTATTGCGTCAAGTTGTTGATGAATCACACAACAGGCGATGTGTAATGGGCCAGGAACTCGGTTATCTTTTTCGGTAGGCCGAGTACTAGTTGTTATCTATTTTTGGTACTGGTTTTATTTGTGTTTTCTCTCTTTCGTTGGTTTTCCAAACAAAAACTTCCTTTTAGTTTTTCTTCTTCTCTTCATTTTCCCCTTTTACTTTTATTGTTTGATTTTTGTTTTCTTTTTTCATTTCTTCTACCTTTTAGAATCCATGAACATTTTGAAAGGTATGGATTTTTAAATTTTGCAGACTTTTTTAGAATAATAATTTATATCAATTTCTTGGGTTTTTTACACTCATGAGGATTTTCAAAATTCAAGAATATTTTTAAAATTAGTGAACAATTTATCAAATACAAGTTTTTTAAAAACTCAAGATATATTTTAATAAAATGCCAATGAATTTTAAGTTTGACCTTTTGAGAAATTCGTATACACTTTTAAATCTTTCATTCATATAACTTTCAAATCTGTCAAAGCCAATCCTGCAACGGGTTACCAACTGAAAAATCATGGGCTCCTTTCTCACGTAGTGTGCTTTCCTTTTTGGGACGTGTGGGTTTGCTTTAGTTAGCATTTTGTACCTTTTGTGGGCTGTCTGGTGTTTCTTTCTGGGTGGTAAAGACAGGACCTCTTTATACGGCGCATGTGGCGCCAGCAACCTCAAAAGGCAACTAGTTAACGAGCGCTCCTTCGGGAGCCTTTCAACGATCAGCGTCATTTGGTGTGTTCTTGGCCACCCGTCACGTGTCGTGCTCTGGGCGCTTCCTCCGGATTTTGTTTTTCTACGCACGCGTTTTCAGCTTTTAAACTTTTTGGATGTCGATAACTGCCACACGTGTGGCAGGAAAGGAGACGCACCACACGTCTCTAATGCAAATAGATTGCCACATCATCGTTTGGATTTCAGTTTTTAAAATATTTTATCTTTTAAATAAAAAATCCGATTGAAGATCCGTTTTCACCATTAAATCCCTCGCGACGAGATCTTCAAAACTAGGTCTCATATCGATATATTTCGGCGAAAAAAAATTGATTAAAAGTTGCCATGTCTATTGCACATGAATTGCCATGATATTTACACTGAAATTGCCATGATATGTTTCAACTATTTTCTTTTACATTTAAAAGTCAATTTTAATATATTATAAAACGGAGAATTAAGAAACTAGACTTGCCATGCACCATAAACTAAAATTGCCATGATACATGCACTTAAAATTGCCATGGTTCAATAAAAAAAATCATGGTCAAAGTACTGAAATTGCCATCATCAAAAACTAAAATTGCCATGATCTACAAATTAAAATTGCCACATGGCAACTTTAGTTTAAGTACTATGGCAATTATAGTTTAAATATCATGGCAACTTCTGGGCAAAAACAAATTCGACGAAACATAACAATATGGGGTCTAGTTTTGAAGATCTCATCAGGACGGATTTAATGGTGAAAACGGATTTTTAGTTCGTTTTTTTATTTAGGAGATAAAATATTTTAAGCCGAAAACGAAAAAAAATTCTGTTGATGTCATCTATTCATAGGTGGCAAAATGAGTGGTGATGGAGGCGTGTGGACAATGTGCAAATGCCCACACGTGTGGGCGTTAGTTTTTTGAACTTTTTTTGGTCTTTTTCCAAAGTTTCGGTTTTTCACCAGTATTCCTTAACTTTTGGGAAAAATGCATGGGAAAACGCGTTTTCTTTCTTTTTCTTTGGCGAGAGTCACGGTTTAGCTTTCGTGAGAGGCATGGTTTTGTTTTCGTGAGAGTCACGGCCGTGCATCTCGGAAACGAAAAAAAAATGTGTTTTCTGTTTTTTCCCTTGTGCGAGAGGCACGGTTTTGCTTCCGAGAGAGGCACGATTGTGCTTTCGCGAGAGGCACGGCCGTGCCTCTTGGAAACGGAAAAAAACATGTTTTTGTTTTTTTCCTTCCGAGAGAGGCATGGTTGTGCTTTCGCGAGAGGAACAGTCGCGCCTCTTGGAGACGAAAAAAAACCATGTTTTTTGTTTTTTTTTCTTTCGCGAGAAGCACGGCTTTGCTTCCGCGAGAGGCATGGTTGTGCTTTCCTGAGAGGCACGGCCATGCCTCCTCGGAAACGGAAAAAATGTGTTTTTTCTTCTTTTTTTTTCTTTCGCGAGAGGCACGGTTTTGCTTCCTCGAGAGTCACGGTTGTGATTTCACGAGAGGCACGGGCGTGCCTCTTTCGGAAAGGGAAAAAACTCGTGCTCCCGGTTGGTTTTTTTGTCCGTTTTTTTCCTGAAAAAGTTCATCAAAACCTATCAACATGGGATCTAGTTTTGAAGATTTCGACGCGAAGAATCTAACGGTGAAAATGGTTCAAGATTTGAACACACAATTTAAGAGATAAAAAATTTTGAATAAACGAATCTACAAAAAAAAGGAAAATTGTCAGGCTGCGACAAGTGTTGCACATGAAACATGCCACTTGTCCCAACATGGAAAGATGGAAGTGATCTTTGCAACGAGTATTCAATTTCGACAACCTCAGCTGCCGCTCACGCGCACACACTATGGGCCGGCCCAACTAATATCAGCTCGCTCAAAGAAAACAACTCGATGAATCGCTAAAAACAGCTCGCGCGGTCGTCCTCGGTCGGCTGGTCCAGCCAGTCCACCATTGACTGGTTGACTAGTCAAACAGCTGCCCATTACTTTTTGAAAACATAAAAAAATGTTCAAATGTTTTATATTTTTTCACAAATCCGAAAAAAATTAAAAAAAGTTCACTCAATTGAAAAAAGTTTTTTGAATTTGAAAAAGAGTTCATAAAAATCGAAAAAAGTGCATCAAACTTTCAAAAAGTTCATAAATTTTTAAAAATGTCCATTAACTTTCAAAAAAGTTAACAATTTGAATAAAAGATCATTAATTTTGGGGAAAAAATCACAAATTTGAAAAAAGAATCATGAAAAGGTTCATGCATTGAAAAAATCAGAACAAAGTAAAAAAGAAAAACGGAAAAGGAAAGAAAAAAATAGAAAAATAATGAAAACGAAAAAAGAGAAAAACAATATTGGGCCGGGTGGAGGGGTGTGCGCCAGTTTCTTAAACGTGCTAAATCCGGTGCTTAAGGCACCATCAAGGATTTGCCGTAAACGTGCCCATTAGCCGAATGACGCTGACTTATGCTTGTTGTAGGCTCACTTTTTTTGGGTCCTCTAAAAAACCATCAACTGCTCTTTAAGAAAAGGCAATTGCCTGTTTTTTCATAGATTAAAAAGGTTTTGTGATTTTTTTTTCAAGAGCTTTAAAAATTGTTGACAATTTTTTAAATTTTTCATGACTTTAAGAAATTCTTGTAGATTTTAAAAATTATTCACAAGTTTGAATAACTATTCGCGGGTATAAAAAGTGTTTTTGAATTTCAGAAAATTCTCATGGATGTTAAAAATCATGAAATTTGAATATGTTCATGAATTTCTAAAAATAAGAAATGAATGAAAAATAGAAAAGGAAAAAGAATCTAAACAAGAACCATGTAAAAAACCCAGCAGAAAAAAAAGATAAAAGAAAAAAACGACGGGAAGAATTTTTTTTTAGGGGGGCTGGAAGAATATAGAAAGTTCCCAAAACCGCTGCAAAAAGAAACGCTACATGGGCCAGCCCCCTGCCGAACAAGCGCTTAAGAGGATTTTCTTTTCTTTCTGGGGTTTTCTCTTCTTTTTTGCAGACTTGTATGCCAGAGAAAATATGCTTGCCATCTTTTTATCATTGGTCCTAGTTTTGGGGATTTGGTCTTGTGTTTTGGTAATTTCATCTGATATTCGACATGTGATGTATCTTTTTGTGTTTTTGTTCTTGTGTATCTTGATACATTTTGTACTAGTTGGGGTTTTAGGACAATCGAGAGGTGTTTGTGTTTTTTATCCCATGTGATTCCATATCCCACAATGAACCCTATATAGCTATCCTCCAAATTCTTGTGATCAATATTACAATCAACGAACCTTGATAGCTTCTTTGTTTCTAAAGTTGATGTGCGTTGTAAGGTCGTGGATTGCCTTTTTTTTGTTTTGCTCGTGTGAGTTGTCTTTTCGTGTCATATGTAGTACTCCATCTGTCTTGGAATGTAAGTGTAAAAAAACGTCTTACATTCTGAGAGAGAGAGAGAGGGAGAGAGAATGGTTTTATGTTAGCGTCATCATCGATTATTGGTCCCATCGTGTAAATTTTGAGTGTATACCTTAAAAGGTACAATATGTTAATGTGTTATGCTATTAGTATGTTTTTTTGACACGTATGTTAACGTGGTTGCCCAGACATTTTCTTATGTTCTTTCTATGTTTTGTGTTGCATGTAAACTTAATAGAGCTATTTTTTAAAAATAATACATTTTTTAATTAATTTTCATAAATATTACGCCGATTTCTTTCTAAAATAATACAGTGTCAGCCTGCTGCTGACCGATTGGGTCTAGTCAGCCCACCGCTGGCTTACTGGACCTTCTCAGCCAACCGCTAGCCGACAGC
>NC_041393.1:145613324-145627503 GCF_002162155.2 Triticum dicoccoides
CGGTGATGGGCGCCCCTGTCAGCCAGCCGTTGGCCGATCGGTCAGCCGCGAGCCCATAGGGTGCGGGCCCCACCACGGTTGTCTTCCTCCTCCCCTTATCTTTCTCCTTTCTTCTCCCATGCATAGCCAACTCTCTTCTTTCTTCTTTTTCCTCTCTCTGACCCGAAATGCCTCCAATTTCTACAGCAAACTGAGCCTTTTTTGCGGATTTGGCACCGTGGATGCATTCTACATAGTTAGGGGAGCCAAGGGAGGCCTCGATCTACTGATGGGGTAGCTCGTGGTGGTTGTGGTGAGCATTTTGTTGGACATTTTATTGAGCACATTGGTGGAGGTTGTGGCGGCGGTGGAGTGGAGGTGGTGGTGGTGAAGCTCGGGCAGTGTGGTGGAGGTGATGCTCCGACAGTTTGGTGGAGTTTCCGGCTCCTGTTCCGATGATTGAAGGCCGTCGTTCGCTCGCACGGTTCAAGTGTATATTTCAATACACATTTTATCTTTCATAGTTGCTCCGGTAGTATTCAGTAATATGTTTTGATGTGAAATAAATTAGGTGTGCAATTATTGTTATTTGCTCCGGTAGTATCCGTAATATATTTAGATGTCAACTATTTAGTTGTGTGAACATTTGAAGTTGCTCCGGTAATATTCCGTACTATACGTGTATGTCAAATATGTAGGTGTGTCAGTATTTGTAGTTGCTCCGGCAATATCCGTAATATATGTAGATGTGAAATATTTAGTTTTGTCAATATTTGTAGTTGTTCCGGCAATATTCATAATATATTTAGAGTTCAAATTTGTAGGTGTGTGAATTTTTTTAGTTGCTCTGGTAATATTCCATAATATATATACATGTCAAATATTTGGTAGTGCAAACATTTTAAGTTGCTGCTTAATACTTGTCTGTCGTTGTTGAAAAAAAATTAGGTGAGCCGAGATGTCTGATGTAGTGAAGTTCGTATTTTACTACGGCCTTGGTACTCTCCAAACAACTGAGATGGGAGCTGATCTGAGTGAATTTGATCACATAGAGGTGCCACTGACCGCCCCTGAAACATGGTCTGTCAATCAGTTGAAAGAATGGTTGACAACAAGTTTAGGGCTTGACACAGAGACACACATCGTCGGTGTTCATGCATTATGGACACGGTCAAGTTCAATCGTTTACTTTTATTTGAGGCCAATAGAGTGCGACTCTGAGTGGGTGCAGTGATTACAATGTTGTGAACGCAGGGGATGCAATCCTGTTGCGTTAGTGCTTCCCGTCATGAAGGAGGTAACTGCATATGAAGGCGAGGGTAGCTACGATCCTGGCCAGAGCAGTGAAGGGATGCAGTTATCTATGTCAAATGCTGGAGATGATGGTTACGAACCAGGACAAAGGCGTCAGGTAGGAGGAAATACATGTGGTTACGAACCAGGGCAGAGTAGTCAGGTAGACGGAGGAAATGCCGATGGTGATTACAGTGGTGAGGTGCACGCTGACGAGGTAGATGGGCACATGAAGTACGAGATGGAAGAAGAAGACACTGATGTTGATAGGGGTCATGCCGATGATTCTGACGAGTCCAATGAAGAAGAAAATGCAGAGGAGGTCCCGAATCCTGCATCATGGAATCGTGACTTCTCATCTGCAATGATCGTGAATGATAGACATGATTTTGCCTGGCAATACCACCAGAACAATATTGCGACGGGTGCTATGTATCTCAAAAAGCAAGCTCTAAAGGATGCAATAATTAAATGGGAAATTTCCATGCAAAGGGTTTTCACAGCTCAGGTGTCAAGTCAGAAATACCTGACAATGGTATGCAAGAACGCAGATTGTCCCGCCAGGGTGCACGGCTATCTCCCTAAGTATGGCACAAGTTGGGTGATTAGTGACTTAGTTAATCACATTTGTCTTATTCACTGCATCCCTCATGATCATGCCAACCTTTCATTGACGCTTATCGCTCAGTTGTTTTACAATGAGATAGTGGACGGCAAAGCTATGGAAGTGAAGGCAATCCAGACAAAAGTCTTCGCCAGGTTCAACTACAGAATTTCTTATGGCAAGGCTTGGAGGGCTAAGCACACGGCGCTTGAGAGGAGATTTGGTTCTTATTTTGATGCATATATGTCAATATCCAAGACCTCTTCATGCCAGAGTTTCCAACTGTGAGGGTGTTGCATCGTCTCTTCTTCTCTTTCGGTGTATGCATCGAAGCTTTCAAGCATTGCCGACCAGTGATATGTGTAGATGGTACTTTTCTCATTAGCAAGTACAAGGGTTAGATCCTGACATCCATTGGTCAAGACGGCCAAAATCAAGTTGTTCCACTCGCATTTGCTTTTGTGGAGAATGAGAACATTGAAAGTTGGACATGGTTCTTCAGGGAGCTGAAAATATCAGTTGTGAAGGAGAAGCCCAATGTGTGCATCCTTCATGACAGGCATGCAGGTATACTCAGTGCGATAAGGACAATGACGAACCCAGGCCCTGAGGAACAAACTCCATGGCAGGACTTGTAGAGCCGTTGGTGCATGCGCCATCTGGCAGGCTAATTTCTTCTTGAAGTTCAGAAATAAGAACCTGATGAATCTGTTCAAAAAACTCTGCAAGCAGAACCAGCTATGGAAGTACAATTTGATACGTGACAGACTTTACGTGTGCACACGGAGACATGTTAGGGATAGGAGAGTTGCAATAGATGCAGCGCGGTGAGGGCACATGTTGGAGCAGTAGCTGCACAGTTGGCAACGGGAACAACGGACATGGAGGAGGAGCCTGTTGGGCTATGTGACTTGCCAGGCTTTGACCCACCTGGTACTAGGAGAAGGCTCGGGAGGTCGATTAAAACCTTCCAGCAGTAGATAGATCACGAGCCTTTGGAGAGGTGGTCTTTGCTACATGACACACATGGAGCAAGGTACGGTGTCATGACAACCAACCTCGCGGAAACATACAACTTTGTCCTCAGAGGAAACCGGGCGTTGCCACTTACACCCATCGTTGAAGGTATTTTCTATGGCACCATGAAGTATTATAGAGATAGACGTCAAAAAGTAGGGCATCATATCTTGAACAAACCGAATACACGTTACTGTGAAAGAGTCATGAAGTACATGGACGAAAAGATGCAAAAAGCTAGGTCACACACTGTAGTCACCATCGGTAATCAAGAAAGAAGGTTTGAGGTACGCTTAGCCAACAACAAATTTGGATGTGCAAATGAGTTGAGGACACGTGAGGTGAAAAATGGAAATGAAGCCTGGACAACGTGTGAGTGCACATGCAACAAACCAAATTGCTTCACCTACCTTGCTCACATGTACTTGCTGCTTGCGGGCGGCTTGGAATGGACGCAATATCATTTGTGTCTCTATTTTTTCTGAAAGAGTTTGTCGTCAATACCTGGACAGGTGAGCTGCTGGGTTTTCGATCAATGGGTAACTTCAACACTGTCAACCCCGCTGAAAGGCGTTACATTTCAAACCCAGAGCATATGCGTGCAAGTAGAGGCGGACGACAGTGTCAGCGCATCCGAAATGATATGAATGAATCTTAAGCAGGAGGTCAGACTAGGCAATGCATTCTATGCAATGAATTTGGCCATAGGGACATTAATTGTCCCACTTTCGTCACTACCAGTGGTACTGGCCATGGACGAGGCAACCGGGGACGAAGAGGAAGAAGAGGAGTAAGAGGGAGAGGAAGAAGCTAAGCTAGCAGTACTATGTTCTAAGTTTGTATTAAGTGTGGCACTATGTTCTATGTTTGTATTAAGTGTGGCACTATGTTCTAAGTTTGTATTAAGTGTGGCACTATGTTTTAAATTTGTATTAAGTGTGACACTATGTTCTAAATTTTATTAAGTGTGGCACTATGTTTGAAATTTGTGTGTGCAGGAATGGCAGAAATGTGGTTGCTAAATGGGGACATTGATAGGGGTCATCATGCCGCGATATGGTATGAGCGCAACATCGAGCCCCTGGTCTCTCGCACTCCTAAGGAGAGCTGGAGGATACACCCATGATGGGTTGACAGGTACATGTTTTATTTATTTGCACACTGACATGCACATTAACGGGAGACACTAATTGAATTGTTCTGTCATGCAGGTTGAAATGGGCTGGCCTTTTACCTTTCGCGCGTCTAGTTGAGTCCATCCCGGGCTCCAAATGCCTCGCCATTGACACCTCTTTGCTCAACTGCTTAGTGGACCGTTGGAGGCCAGAGACCCACACGTTTCACTTCTGATGGGAGAGTTGGCTCCTACTCTACAGGATGTGACACTTTTGTTGGGACTACTATTGGCAGGTCATGCCATAGGACCATTGGACGATACGGCTGGTTGGGAGCCAGGTCTTGCACAACGTTTTGATGGTGCTTTGTCGGTGCTCCAGCTCTGGTATGGGAGCATCACAGACCTAAGTATGATTGTTTTGTTGGGGAACGTTGCAGAAAATTAAAATTTTTCCTACGGTTTCACCAAGATCCATCTATGAGTTCATCTAAGCAACGAGTCTAGGGAGAGAGTTTGCATCTACATACCACTTGTAGATCGCGTGCGGAAGCTTGCAAGGTGATGATGTAGTCGTACTCGACGTGATCCAAATCACCGATGACCAGCGCCGAACGGACGGCACCTCCGCGTTCAACACACGTACGGGACGGGAGACGTCTCCTCCTTCTTGATCCAGCAAGGGGGAAGGAGAGGTTGATGAAGATCCAGCAGCACGACGGCGTGGTGGTGGATGCAGGGCGTCACAGCAGCAGGGCTTCGCCGAGACTACGATGGAGAGACGTAACGGGGGGAGGTGGAGGCGCCAGGGGCTGGTGTATCAAGTCCCTCCTCTCCCCCACTATATATAGGGGTGCCAGGGGGGGCGCCGGCCCTAGTAGATGAGATCTACTAGGGGGGGCGGCGGCCTAGGGGAGGTTTCCCTCCCCCCCAAGGCACCTAGGGGTGCCTTCCACCACTAGGACTCCTCCTAGGGGGAAACCCTAGGCGCATGGGCCTATAGGGGCTGGTGCCCTTGGCCCATGATGGCCAAGGCGCACCCCCTACAGCCCATGTGGCCCCCGGGACAGGTGGCCCCACCCGGTGGACCCCCGGGACCCTTCCGGTGGTCCCGGTACAATACCGATAACCCCGAAACTTGTCCCGATGCCCGAAACAGCACTTCCTATATATAATTCTTTACCTCCGGACCATTCCGGAACTCCTCGTGACGTCCGGGATCTCATCCGGGACTCCGAACAACATTCGGGTTTCTGCATATACATATCTTCATAACCCTAGCGTCACCGAACCTTAAGTGTGTAGACCCTACGGGTTCGGGAGACATGCAGACATGACCGAGACGCTCTCAGTCAATAACCATCAGCGGGATCTGGATACCCATGATGGCTCCCACATGCTCCTCGATGTTGTCATCGGATGAACCACGATGTCGAGGATTCGATCAAACCCTGTATGCAATTCCCTTTGTCAATCGGTACGTTACATGCCCGAGACTCGATCGTCGGTATCCCAATACCTTGTTCAGTCTCGTTACTGGCAAGTCACTTTACTCGTACCGTAATGCATGATCCCGTGTCCAACACCTTGGTCACATTGAGCTCAATACGATGATGCATTACCGAGTGGGCCCAGAGATACCTCTCCGTCATACGGAGTGACAAATCCCAGTCTCGATCCGTGTCAACCCAACAGCTACTTTCGGAGATACCTGTAATGCACCTTTATAGTCACCCAGTTACGTTGTGACGTTTGATACACCCAAGGCACTCCTACGGTATCCGGGAGTTACACGATCTCATGGTCTAAGGAAGAGATACTTGACATTGGCAAAGCTCTAGCAAACGAACTAAACGACCTTTGTGCTATGCTTAGGATTGGGTCTTGTCCATCACATCATTCTCCTAATGATGTGATCCCGTTATCAACGACATCCAATGTCCATAGCCAGGAAATCATGACTATCTGTTGATCACAACGAGCTAGTCAACTAGAGGCTCACTAGGGACATATTGAGGTCTATGTATTCACACGTGTATTATGATTTCCGAATAATACAGTTATAGCATGAATAAAAGACAATTATCATGAACAATGAAATATAATAATACTTTTATTATTGCCTCTAGGGCATATTTCCAACAGTCTCCCACTTGCACTAGAGTCACCAATCTAGTTACATTGTGATGAATCGAACACCCATAGAGTTCTGGTGTTGATCATGTTTAGCTCGCGAGAGAGGTTTAGTCAACGGATCTGCGACATTCAGATCCGTATGTACTTTGCAAATTTCTATGTCTCCATCTTGAACATTTTCACGGATGGAGTTGAAACGACGCTTGATGTGCCTGGTCTTCTTGTGAAACCTGGGCTCCTTGGCAAGGGCAATAGCTCCAGTGTTGTCACAGAAGAGTTTGATTGGCCCCGACGCATTGGGTATGACTCCTAGGTCGGTGATGAACTCCTTCACCCAAATCGCTTCATGTGCTGCCTCCGAGGCTGCCATGTACTCCGCTTCACACGTAGATCCCGCCACGACGCTCTGCTTGCAGCTGCACCAGCTTACTGCTCCACCATTCAACATATACACGTATCCGGTTTGTGACTTAGAGTCATCCAGATCTGAGTCGAAGCTAGCATCGACGTAACCCTTTACGACGAGCTCTTCGTCTCCTCCATAAACGAGAAACATGTCCTTTGTCCTTTTCAGGTACTTCAGGATATTCTTGACCGCTGTCCAGTGTTCCTTGCCGGGATTACTTTGGTATCTTGCTACCAAACTTACGGCAAGGTTTACATCGGGTCTGGTACACAGCATGGCATACATAATAGATCCTATGGCTGAAGCATAGGGGATGACACTCATCTCTTCTTTATCTTTTGCCGTGATCGGTGACTGAGCTGAGCTCAGTCTCATACCTTGTAACATAGGCAAGAACCCCTTCTTGGACTGATCCATTCTGAATCTCTTCAAAATCTTATCAAGGTATGTGCTTTGTGAAAGACCTATGAGGCGTCTAGATCTATCTCTATAGATCTTGATGCCTAATATATAAGCAGCTTCTCCAAGGTCCTTCATTGAAAAACACTTATTCAAGTAGGCCTTAATGCTGTCCAGAAATTCTATATTATTTCCCATCAGGAGTATGTCATCTACATATAATATGAGAAATGCTACAGAGCTCCCACTCACTTTCTTGTAAACGCATGCTTCTCCATAAGTCTGCATAAACCCAAACGCTTTGATCATCTCATCAAAGCGAATGTTCCAACTCTGAGATGCTTGCACCAGTCCATAAATGGATTGCTGGAGCTTGCATACTTTGTTAGCGTTCCGAGGATCGACAAAACCTTCCGGCTGCATCATATACAGTTCTTCCTTAAGATGCCCGTTAAGGAATGCTGTTTTGACGTCCATCTGCCATATCTCATAATCATAGTATGCGGCAATTGCTAACATGATTCGGACGGACTTTAGCTTCGCTACGGGAGAGAATGTCTCGTCGTAGTCAATCCCTTGAACCTGTCGATAACCCTTAGCGACAAGTCGAGCTTTATAGATGGTAACATTACCATCCGCGTCCGTCTTCTTCTTAAAGATCCATTTGTTTTCTATCGCTCGCCGATCATCGGGCAAGTCTGTCAAAGTCCATACTTTGTTTTCATACATGGATTCTATCTCGGATTTCATGGCTTCAAGCCATTTGTTGGAATCCGGGCCCGCCATTGCTTCTTCATAGTTCGAAGGTTCATTGTTGTCTAACAACATGATTTCCAGGACAGGGTTGCCGTACCACTCTGGTGCGGAACGTGTCCTTGTGGACCTACGAAGTTCAGCAGTAACTCGATCCGACGTCCCTTGATCATTATCATGGTTTTCCTCTTCAGTTGGTGTGGGCATCACAGGAACGGTTTCCTGTGCTGCGTCACTATCCCGCTCAAGAGGTAGTACTTCATCGAGTTCTACTTTCCTCCCACTTACTTCTTTCGAGAGAAACTCTTTTTCCAGAAAGCATCCGTTCTTGGCAACAAAGATCTTGCCTTCGGATCTTAAGTAGAAGGTATACCCTACAGTTTCCTTAGGGTATCCTATGAATACGCATTTTTCCGACTTGGGTTCGAGCTTTTCAGGTTGAAGTTTCTTGACATAAGCTTCGCATCCCCAAACTTTTAGAAACGACAGCTTAGGTTTCTTTCAAAACCATAATTCATACGGTGTCGTCTCAACGGATTTAGACGGTGCCCTATTTAAAGTGAATGTAGCTGTCTCTAGAGCGTATCCCCAAAATGATAGTGGTAAATCGGTAAGAGACATCATAGACCGCACCATATCCAATAGAGTGCGATTACGACGTTCGGACACACTGTTTCGCTGAGGTGTTCCAGGCGGCGTGAGCTGTGAAACGATTCCACATTTCTTTAAGTGTGTACCAAATTCGTGACTTAAGTATTCTCCTCCACGATCTGATCGTAAGAATTTTATCTTTCGGTCACGTTGATTCTCCACCTCATTCTGAAATTCCTTGAACTTTTCAAAGGTCTCAGACTTGTGTTTCATTAAGTAGACATACCCATATCTACTCAAGTCATCTGTGAGAGTGAGAACATAACGATATCCTCCGCGAGCCTCAACGCTCATTGGACCGCACACATCGGTATGTATGATTTCCAACAAGTTGGTTGCTCGCTCCATTGTTCCGGAGAACGGAGTCTTGGTCATTTTGCCCAAGAGGCATGGTTCGCACGTGTCAAACGATTCATAATCAAGAGACTCTAAAAGTCCATCGGCATGGAGCTTCTTCATGCGCTTGACACCAATGTGACCAAGGCGGCAGTGCCACAAGTATGTGGGACTATCGTTATCAACTTTAAATCTTTTGGCATCTACACTATGAACATGTGTAATATTACGGTCGAGATTCATTAAGAATAAACCATTGACCATCGGAGCATGACCATAAAACATATCTCTCATATAAATCGAACAACCATTATTCTCAGACTTAAATGAGTAGCCATCTCGTATTAAACGAGATCCTGATACAATGTTCATGCTCAAACTTGGCACTAAATAACAATTATTAAGGTTCAAAACTAATCCCGTAGGTAAATGTAGAGGCAGCGTGCCGACGGCGATCACATCGACTCTGGAACCATTCCCGACGCGCATCGTCACCTCGTCCTTTGCCAGTCTCCGTTTATTTCGTAGCTCCTGCTGTGAGTTACAAATATGAGCAACGGCACCGGTATCAAATACCCAGGAGTTACTACGATTACTGGTAAGGTACACATCAATCACATGTATATCAAATATACCTTTGGTGTTGCCGGCCTTCTTATCCGCTAAGTATTTGGGGCAGTTCCGCTTCCAGTGACCCTTCCCCTTGCAATAAAAGCACTCAGTCTCAGGCTTGGGTCCATTCTTTGACTTCTTCCCGGTAACTGGCTTACCAGGCGCGGCAACATCTTTGCCGTCCTTCTTGAAGTTCTTCTTACCCTTGCCCTTCTTGAACTTAGTGGTCTTATTGACCATCAACACTTGATGTTCTTTCTTGATTTTAGCCTCTGCTGACTTCAGCATCGAGAACACTTCAGGAATGGTCTTTTCCATTCCCTGCATGTTGTAGTTCATCACAAAGCTCTTGTAGCTTGGTGGGAGCGACTGGAGGATTCTGTCAATGACCGCCTCATCTGGGAGGTTAATGTTCAGCTGGGTCATACGGTTGTGCAACCCAGACATCTTCAGGATGTGCTCACTGACAGAACTGTTCTCCTCCATCTTACAACTGTAGAGCTTGTCGGAGACATCATATCTCTCGACCCGGGCATGAGCTTGAAAAACTAGTTTCAGCTCTTCGAACATCTCATATGCTCCGTGATGCTCAAAACGCTTTTGGAGCCCCGGTTCTAAGCTGTAAAGCATGCCGCACTGAACGAGGGAGTAATCATCAGCGCGAGACTGCCAAGCATTCATAATGTCTTGGTTCTCTGGGACGGGAGCGTCACCTAGCGGTCCTTCTAGGACATATTGTTTCCTGGCAGCTATGAGGATGATCCTCAGGTTCCGGACCCAGTCCGTATAGTTGCTGCCATCATCTTTCAGCTTGGTTTTCTCTAGGAACGCGTTGAAGTTCATGTTGACATTAGCGTTGGCCATTGATCTACAAGACATATTTGCAAAGGTTTTAGACTAAGTTCATGATAATCAAGTTCTAATCAAATTATGAACTCCCACTTAGATTAGACATCCCTTTAGTCATCTAAGTGTTACACGATCCGAGTCAACTAGCCCGTGTCCGATCATCACGTGAGACGGACTAGTCATCGTCGGTGAACATTTTTATGTTGATCGTATCTTCCATACGACTCGTGTTCGACCTTTCGGTCTCCGTGTTCCGAGGCCATGTCTGCACATGCTAGGCTCGTCAAGTTAACCCTAAGTGTTTTCGCTGTGTAAAACTGTCTTACACCCGTTGTATGTGACGTAAGAATCCATCACACCCGATCATCACGTGGTGCTTAGAAACGACGAACTGTAGCAACGGTGCACAGTTAGGGGAGAACACTTCTTGAATTTTTTTTAAGGGATCATCTTATTTACTACCGTCGTCCTAAGTAAACAAGATGCATAATACATAATAAACATCACATGCAATTATATAGTTGTGACATGATATGGCCAATATCATATAGCTCCATTGATCTTCATCTTCGGGGCTCCATGATCATCTTGTCACCGGCTTGACACCATGATCTCCATCATCATGATCTCCATCATCGTGTCTTCATGAAGTTGTCACGCCAACGACTACTTCTACTTCTATGACTAACGTTTAGCAATAAAGTAAAGTAGTTTACATGACGTTATTCAATGACACGCAGGTCATACAAAAAATAATGACAACTCCTATGGCTCCTGCCGGTTGTCATACTCATCGACATGCAAGTCGTGAATCCTATTACAAAGAACATGATCTCATACATCACAATTCATCATTCATCACAACTTCTGGCCATATCACATCACATGATCAATCGCTGCAAAAACAAGTTAGACGTCCTCTAATTGTTGTTGCATCTTTTACGTGGCTGCAATTGGGTTCTAGCAAGAACGTTTTCTTACCTACGAATCACCACAACGTGATTTTGTCAACTTCTATTTACCCTTCATAAGGGCGCTGTTCATCGATTCCGCTCCAACTAAGGTGGGAGAGACAGACACCCGCCAGCCACCTTATGCAACTTGTGCATGTCAGTCGGTGGAACCGGTCTCACGTAAGTGTACGTGTAAGGTTGGTCCGGGCCGCTTCATCCCACAATACCGTTGAGCAAGAAAAGACTAGTAGAGGCAAGTAAGATGACAAAATCCACGCCCACAACAAAGTTGTGTTCTACTCGTGCAAAGAGAACTACGCATAAACCTAGCTCATGATGCCACTGTTGGGGAACGTTGCAGAAAATTAAAATTTTTCCTACGGTTTCACCAAGATCCATCTATGAGTTCATCTAAGCAACGAGTCTAGGGAGAGAGTTTGCATCTACATACCACTTGTAGATCGCGTGCGGAAGCTTGCAAGGTGATGATGTAGTCGTACTCGACGTGATCCAAATCACCGATGACCAGCGCCGAACGGACGGCACCTCCGCGTTCAACACACGTACGGGACGGGAGACGTCTCCTCCTTCTTGATCCAGCAAGGGGGAAGGAGAGGTTGATGAAAGATCCAGCAGCACGACGGCGTGGTGGTGGATGCAGGGCGTCACAGCAGCAGGGCTTCGCCGAGACTACGATGGAGAGACGTAACGGGGGGAGGTGGAGGCGCCAGGGGCTGGTGTATCAAGTCCCTCCTCTCCCCCACCATATATAGGGGTGCCAGGGGGGCGCCGGCCCTAGTAGATGAGATCTACTAGGGGGGGCGGCGGCCTAGGGGAGGTTTCCCTCCCCCCCAAGGCACCTAGGGGTGCCTTCCACCACTAGGACTCCTCCTAGGGGGAAACCCTAGGCGCATGGGCCTATAGGGGCTGGTGCCCTTGGCCCATGATGGCCAAGGCGCACCCCCTACAGCCCATGTGGCCCCCGGGACAGGTGGCCCCACCCGGTGGACCCCCGGGACCCTTCCGGTGGTCCCGGTACAATACCGATAACCCCGAAACTTGTCCCGATGCCCGAAACAGCACTTCCTATATATAATTCTTTACCTCCGGACCATTCCGGAACTCCTCGTGACGTCCGGGATCTCATCCGGGACTCCGAACAACATTCGGGTTTCTGCATATACATATCTTCATAACCCTAGCGTCACCGAACCTTAAGTGTGTAGACCCTACGGGTTCGGGAGACATGCAGACATGACCGAGACGCTCTCAGTCAATAACCATCAGCGGGATCTGGATACCCATGATGGCTCCCACATGCTCCTCGATGTTGTCATCGGATGATCCACTATGTCGAGGATTCGATCAAACCCTGTATGCAATTCCCTTTGTCAATCGGTACGTTACTTGCCCGAGACTCGATCGTCGGTATCCCAATACCTTGTTCAGTCTCGTTACCGGCAAGTCACTTTACTCGTACCGTAATGCATGATCCCGTGTCCAACAGCTTGGTCACATTGAGCTCATTATGATGATGCATTACTGAGTGGGCCCAGAGATACCTCTCCGTCATACGGAGTGACAAATCCCAGTCTCGATCCGTGTCAACCCAACAGCTACTTTCGGAGATACCTGTAATGCACCTTTATAGTCACCCAGTTACGTTGTGACGTTTGATACACCCAAGGCACTCTTACGGTATCCGGGAGTTACACGATCTCATGGTCGAAGGAAGAGATACTTGACACTTGCAAAGCTCTAGCAAAACGAACTACACGATCTTTTATGCTATGCTTAGGATTGGGTCTTGTCCATCACATCATTCTCCTAATGATGTGATCCCGTTATCAACGACATCCAATGTCCATAGTCAGGAAACCATGACTATCTGTTGATCACAACGAGCTGGTCAACTAGAGGCTTACCAGGGACATAGTGTGGTCTAAGTATTCACACGTGTATTACGATTTCCGGATAATACAGTTATAGCATGAATAAAAGACAATTATCATGAACAATGAAAAATAATAATACTTTTATTATTGCCTCTAGGGCATATTTCCAACATGTTTGCTCAATTTCTAGGTTAGTTCCCGTACCTCATATCTTCAAGTTGTCATGCATATTGTTTTACGCAAGATACCTGCACGACTTACTAAAACTTTCTCTTTGCTTAATGTAGATCCAGAAGTTCCCGGAGCTGTTGAGTGCGGCACAGATCACTCGGAGCCTGGAGGCCTACTTAACGTGGCTTTTCGGCAAGGTGATGATCACAAAGAACCATGTCACCACTATTAGCGCGCGCTACATCCATATGGCACTGGAGATAGTGAGCGCTGATACGGAGGATCAAATCACATAGAGGAGTTGGGGTTCGACTGTAACGCCCCAGATGTAACTTTCCATATTTGTATCCAACTCTTGCCGTCTCCGGCGCTAAGTTATATTTATTTCTCGGGTTCGGGTCTTTGTCTCCGTGTGTTGTTTTCGTTTTCATGCATCTCATACCATGTCATCCCGTGCATTGCATTTGCATACATGTTCATCTCATGCATTCGAGCATTTTCCCCGTTGTCCGTTTTGCATTCCGGCGCTTCGTTCTCCTCCGGTGGTCATTTCTAGTCTTCTTTCGTGTGTGGGGTTTAAACATTTCCGGATTGGACCGAGACTTGCCAAGCGGCCTTGGTTTACTACCGGTAGACCGCCTGTCAAGTTTCGGGTCATTTGGACTTCGTTTGATACTCCAACGGTTAACCGAGGGACCGGAAAGGCCTCGTGTGTGTTGCAGCCCAACACCCTCCAAATTTGGCCCAAAACCCACCAAACTCTGCTCCATGTCCTAGAGCGTTCGATCACGATCGTGTGGGCGAAAACCGCACCTCATTTGGACTCTCCTAGCTCCACTTATGCCTATAAATAGCCCCTCCATTTTTCGGATTCGTCTTCTCCCCCGAAACCCTAGTTCAAAAAAAAAAACATCCTCCGCCGCCGACGAACACGTCCGCCCCAGCGCCGGACAGCGTCCGCCGCCGCCCGCCTCCGCCACGTGGCCCCGCCCCATCGCGCCCACATCGTCG
>NC_041393.1:145628076-145643986 GCF_002162155.2 Triticum dicoccoides
GCCCGGGAGGCCCGAGGCTGGCCCCCGAGGCCCAGCCGGCTCGCCCCGCCGCCCGCCTCCTCTCGCCGCCGTCGCCTTCGGCCCCGGCGACCGGCGCCGCCGCGGGCCGCCTCTCCGGCCGCCGCTCCTCGCCGGCGCGCGAGCCACTGCCGGCCGACCCCGCCGCCGCACCGCGCCTCCTCGCCGCGCCCCTCCGCTGCCTCCTGGCAGGCGCCGCCCCCTGGCGACCTCCTCCACCGCCGGTGCACCCCGCAGCTCCGGCGAGCTCGAGCTCCATCGCCGGCGCCGCCTCGGCTTCCGCGCCGCGATCCCGATCTGGATCCGGTCGCGTGAACAGTAAACCCTAACCCCCGATTTTTTTTGCTAAGTCCTGGAAATTTTGATCCAAGTTGCTCTGTTCGAGGTCCCGTAACTTTGCAACTGTAGCTCCGTTTTGGGCGTATGATATATCAAAATCTTCGACTCGACATGTACATCATTTCATTCCATTGCATCATTTGCATTTGAGGTCATCTTGATCCCCAAAATGCTATTAGAAGGAGGCTTCATGAGTTAAATTGCAGATCCGTTAGTTCATCATGCACTTTTGTCATTTTTGCTATGTTTAATTCGTGCATGATATGCCTGTGCCCCTTTGGGATGAATTGTTAAGCATTTTGTCTTCTTTCCAGAGGTGTCACCCATGCATTTTTAGGATGTGTGTGTTGTCTTGTGCAATCTTGCGAAGAGAGGTACCTGAGTATGCAGATTTCAGGGACTTAGTGATTTTCACTAAGTCTGGGATATTTTAGTTCATGATGCTATATGTCCAGCTTGTTTCCTAGTGATCCGTTCCTCTTTTGAGGATGATCAGTAAGGGAGTTTTGATATTTATGTTATGCTCTATCCATCCATGTCTTTGTTTGCATATGTGGAGTGCTCTAGGTTGACTCAATCGAGCTCAACTTTTGCTTCGTTGTTAATCTGGGCAGATCGTCAACTTGTTTGCGATTTTGCCGATGCTACCGTTAGTGTTCCATGCATGCTATGCCTTCGTTCTTGCCATGTGTAGCTAGCACTTTGTGCCTTCTTGCTGGTTATATGCTTTCCTTGCCATGACTTGCACCGTAGTGAGTGCATCGAGCTCGTTTACATGCCTTCGTGAGTTATATTTCAGCGTGTCTCAGTTTTCACTAAGTCTGAAAACTGATTGTGTTCGAGCTATGTTCGTGAGCTCGGTAGAGTATTTTGTGAACCCTTTTGGCCCCAGGTCACTTTGGGTGTTTTATTAAGCTTGTTGAGTAGCTCCATGCCATGTTCTTACTTGTCATGTTCAGGTTTTCTATCATGTTGTTTTGCTGCTCCGAAGAGAGCATTGTGATCTGAAATTTCAGACTAGTGTTAATTTCACTAAGTCTGAAATCTGTTTTGCATTTGCGTTTTAGCCATGCTTGTTTGAACCTCTTAATGGATGAATTTGCCTATGGCTCAGTGCTAGTGTTTTGTCAACCATCTTGTGTACATCACTGCCATGTATTTTTTTTTCATGTTTGGTGGCTGTAGCATGTTCATTTCGTTGCATTTAGATGCCTACTTGCTGCAAATCGCAGACCGGTGTCATATCTTAAAACGCTTGCCATTTCCAAACCGTAGCTCCGATTCCTATGATCTTTATATCGTTTTCAAGCGATTTCATCCCCTCTATCCAGTGGCACACTTGGTTTTCCAAGTTGATGCCAGGTTCATGCATTTCCTGTCATATCTTGCATTTTGCATCCCGCATCGCATCCCGCATAGCATATCGTCATTTCATCATATTGCTTGGACTTGCCTGTGGTTGATTGTATCCTTGTTGCTTGTTTGTCTTGTTGGGTAGAGCCGGGAGACGAGTTCGCTACCGAGGAGCCCGTTGAGTTCGCTTGTGAGGATCCAGTCAACTCTGACAACTGTGCAGGCAAGATGATCATACCCTCGAAATCACTACTATCTTCGCTATGCTAGTTTGCTCGCTCTTTCGCTTTGCCACTGCTACGATGCCTACCTTTTGCTTGTCAGCCTCCCAATTGCCATGTTGAACCTCTAACCCACCATTGTCCTAGCAAACCGTTGATTGGCTATGTTACCGCTTTGCTCAGCCCTTCTTATAGCGTTGTTAGCTGCAGGTGAAGATTGGAGCCGTTCCTTGCTGGAACATTTATTTACTTGTTGGGATATCATTATATTGCTATGTTATCTTAATGCATCTATATACTTGGTAAAGGGTGGAAGGCTCGGCCTCTCGCCTAGTGTTTTGTTCCACTCTTGCCGCCCTAGTTTCCGTCATATCGGTGTTATGTTCCCGGATTGTGCGTCCCTTACACGGTTGGGCTATAATGGGAACCCCTTGATAGTTCGCCTTGATTAAAGCTTTTCCAGCAATGCCCAACATTGGTTTTACCATTTGCCACCTAGCCTCTTTTTCCCTTGGGTTTCCGGAGCCCGAGGGTCATCTTATTTTAACCCACCCCCCGGGCCAGTGCTCCTCTGAGTGTTGGTCCGAACCAGGCAGCCTGCGGGGCCACCTCGGGGAAACTCGAGGGTTGGTTTTACTTGTAGCTTGACCTATCCGAACGTGCCCTGAGAAAGAGATATGTGCAGCTCCTATCGGGATTTGTCGGCACATTCGGGCGGTGTTGCTGGACTTGTTTTAACCTGTCGAATCATCTTGTTGTATCGAGATACCGAGTCTGATCGGTGTGTCTTGGGTGGAGGTCTATTCCTTCGTTGACCGTGAGAGCTTGTTATGGGCTAAGTTGGGACCCCCCTGCAGGGATTGATCTTTCGAAAGCCGTGCCCGCGGTTATGGGCGGATGGGAATTTGTTAATGTCCGGTTGTAGATGACTTGAACTAAACTTAATTAAAATGAACCAACCGTGTGTGTTACCGTGATGGCCCCTTCTCGGCGGAGTCCGGGAAGTGGACACGGTGTTGGAGTTATGCTTGCGCAGGATGTTCCTTTAGCTTCTCGCTCGTGCTTCGCCTTCTCTTCTCGCTCTCTTTTGCGTATAAGTTAGCCACCACATATGCTAGTCGCTTGCTGCAGCTCCACATATTTTGCCTTATCCATTCCTATGAGCTTAAATAGTCTTGATCGCGTGGGTGTGAGATTGCTGAGTCCCTGTGGCTCACAGATACTACAACTCCAGATGCAGGTCCAGGTGTTTCTACTCCAGTTGACGATTACGAGCTCAAGTGGGAGTTCGACGAGGACTCTCAGCGATACTATGTTTCCTTTCCCGATGATCAGTAGTAGTGCCTAGTTGGGGTTATCGATTCAGGACCTTGTCGCATGTTGGGGGTCTTTTCTATTTTGGCACCGTAGTCGGGCCATGAGTGATTTGTATGATGGATGTTATTTATGTACTCTGATGTGACGTGGCGAGTGTAAGCCAACTATGTTATCTTCCCCTTTTTATCATATACTACATGGGATGTTGTAATGATTGCCTAACTTGCGACATTGTTTTCAATGCGGTTATGTCTCTAAGTCGTGCCTCGACACGTGGGAGCTATAGCCGCATCGAGGGCGTTACAAGTTGGTAATCAGAGCCTTCCCCGACCTTAGGAGCCCCATTGCTTGATCGTTTTAGCAGCCGAGTTGTGTCTAGAAAAATGTTTTGAATCCTTAGGAATTATATATCGGAGAGCTTAGGAATTCTTTTTACTTCCCAGTCTCCTCATCGCTCTGGTAAGGCATCCTGGCGTAGAGTTTTGACTCTCCTCTTCTCAAATTTCACTAAAAAAAATTTAGGATCACGCGAGTATCTTGGTTTTGTTCCGATGGTTTTGTGACGAGAACATTGTTCTTGGTGCCTCCTGTCTTTAGGGGTTGTGGCAGTGTCCCGGGGAGTTGAGCTCCGAGGTGTTGTCGTCACAATTTTATCGTTGCAATTCTGGTATACTTGAGATATGTTCGCCGACATCGAAAATCTCTTTTATGCAGTTCGTTGGTGAGATAACCTCGACGCCACCCAGTACTGGGGCGGGAGTTCGGGAGTATCGCCATAACTTGTATAACGGATGCTTTTCGAAGGTTGAGGTAGATGGTTTCTGAAGTTTTCTTGGTTATGTGTTGAAGGATGGATACAGCTGGATGTAGGATTTGCTAGTTTGGGTGAGATATTGTGCTTCCCCTGTATCCCCAACACCTGATTGCATAACCGGAAAGGTTCGGGAGTTTCATAGGTGGGAATTCTAGTAGCTCTAGTTCTTCTTCCACGGATATTGGTTTGAGATTGGGATTTCTTACCGATTATTCGTTCTTGATCCGTACCTTGTTGAATTATTTCTCTTCCTTAATTCTTCGTGGCTTCTCAATTTATGGATATGTGATCATTTGAAGAGGAATGCATTCGTTCATTTTGTTCGGATGTGAAGACTATATGTTGCAATTTTCATTGAGTTGGATTCAGCTTCTATATTGTTGTCTATCTATGTGCTAATGGTGGTCAACCTCTTCAGGATGGCTCCTCCAACGCGCACGACTCCGAATCCTGATCCGCCTCCGCCTCCGCCTCCTCCGGAAGCATAGCAAGCTGTGATGGCCGCTACTAATGCAAATACACAGTTGATCATGCAAATCCTCCAAGAGCGCAATCAAGGCAGTCAAGGGAATCAAGGCCATAATCAGCACCACTTTGCTACTCTGAACCAGTTCCTCGCAAATGGCCCAAAGACGTTCAGCGGTTGTGTTGAGGCTACCGATGCTGACGATTGGCTAGTGGATCTGGGCAAGCATTTCGAATGCAGCAACGTTAGGCCTGAAGATTTCGTCAAGTTCGCTTCTTTCCAGCTCAAAGATCAGGCTGCAGAGTGGTTCCAGCAGTACAAGGATTCCAGAGGTGGACGTCTGATCACTTGGGACGATTTCCGTCAAGATTTCCGCGCTCATCACATCCCTCAAAGTGTGGTTGAGAGTAAGCGTCAGGAATTCCGCAATCTGAAGCAAGGCTCTTTGTCTGTCTATGACTACAACAAGTTGTTCCAGAAGCTCGCCCGTTTTGCCAAGCAGGATGTTCCTGATGAGAAGAGCATGATCTATCAGTTCAGGGGTGGTCTTCGTGAGGAAATTCAGCTCGCTCTTGTCCTCTTTGAGCCGTTGAGATATGATGAGTTCTACAACATGGCACTGAAGCAAGAGGCCGCTCAGATGAGGTGTGATGCTTCCAGGAAGCGTGCCAGAGATGTTACTCCGTCTTCCTCTACTCAAGTGGCCAAGCAGCAGAAGTACTGGCTTCCTCCTCCTCCGTTCCGTCAGCCGTATCAGCAGAAGAGCAAAGGTGGCAGTGGTTTCTCCCACCCACCCAACCCAGGCCTTCAGAACAAGTCTTCGTCTCAAGCGCCAAGATCGAGTGCTCCGTATCACCGTCCGCTTTCAGAGGTCACGTGCAACAAGTGCCAACAGAAGGGTCACTATGCCAACAAGTGTACCAACCAGAGGCGTCTTCCTCCTCCTCCTCCTGTCAGATCGGCAAGTACAGCTGTGGTCAAGCATAATCCCAAGCACGCCAAGGTCAATATGCTGAATGCAGCTCAGGCTGAGGATTCTTCAGATGTCATTATGGGTAACCTTCCTATTAATGATATTCCTGCAAAAGTTCTTTTTGACACGGGTGCATCGCATTGTTTCATGTCAAAGCCATTTTTTACCAAGCATGAGTTCGTTTCTTCTCATTTGGGTAAACATATGGATATCATTTCTCCTGGCAAACGTTTGAGCGCAAGTCTGGAGGTGCCAGATGTCGCTATCACAATGGGCGATTTCAAGTTTCTTGCTTCTCCTATGGTTCTTGGTAACTCAGATATCGATCTTATTCTCGGGATGGACTGGCTCTCTAAGCATAAAGCTCAGCTTGGTTGTGCAGCCAGGCAGATTCAACTGACTCATTCGTCTGAGGATGTCATTGTCTTTGCCGCTCGGGATAATTCCATCCGGTTGTTTTCTCTCAATGAGAAGGGTGAATTGGATGCTATTTCGCAGATTCCGGTTGTTTGTGAGTATCAAGACGTTTTTCCAGAAGAACTTCCAGGAATGCCTCCGCACCGGCCAGTTGAATTTGTTATTGAACTTGAGCCCGGTACGGAACCTGTGTGCAAACGTCCTTACAAGCTCGGCCCCGAAGAGTTGAAGGAGTTGAAGAAACAACTCGATGAGCAAGAAAGATTGGGTCTCATTCGGCCTAGTACTTCTCCGTGGGGTTGTGGTGTTCTTTTTGTGAAGAAGAAGGATGGATCGAGTCGACTTTGTGTTGATTACCGTCCAGTAAACAAGAAGACCATCAAGAACAAATACCCACTTCCCAACATCAATGAGCTGTTCGAACAACTCAAGGGTGCTCAAGTATTCTCCAAGCTTGATCTCCGTATGGGTTATCATCAGATTCGTATTCGTGAGCAAGATATTCCCAAGACGGCGTTCAGAACAAGCTTTGGTTCATATGAATACACCGTCATGTCTTTTGGCCTCGCCAACGCTCCCCCGACATTCTCTCGCATGATGAACTTCATCTTCAACCCCTACACCAATGAATTCGTTTTGGTCTATCTCGACGACATTCTGGTTTTCTCGAAGAACAAGAAAGATCATGCCAAGCACTTGCGTTTGGTTCTTGACAAGCTCAGAGAACATCAGTTCTACGCCAAGTTCTCCAAGTGTGAATTTTGGCTCGATGAGGTTCTTTATCTTGGTCATATCATCTCTGCCAAGGGCATTTCCGTGAATCCTGAGAAGGTGTCTGCAATTGTGAATTGGGAACCTCCTCAGAACGTGAAGCAACTCCGCAGTTTCCTCGGTCTCGCAAGCTATTGCAGAAGATTCGTTGAAAACTTTTCTAAGATCGCCAAGCCTCTCTCAAATCTTCTTCAGAAGCACGTCAAGTACGTTTGGTCTCCGGAGTGTGATATTGCTTTCAACTCTTTGAAAGAGAAATTGGTCACTGCTCCAGTTCTGACTCCACCTGATGAAACCAAGCCGTACGAGGTCTTTTGTGATGCCTCTCTCCAAGGTCTCGGTGCTGTACTGATGCAAGAGAAGAAAGTTGTTGCTTATACCTCCCGTCAGTTGAAACCTAATGAGAAGAACTACCCCACTCATGATCTCGAGTTGGCGGCAGTTGTGCACGCTTTGTTGACTTGGAGACATCTTCTATTGGGAAGGAAAGTGGATATTTTCACTGATCACAAGAGTCTCAAGTACATCTTCACTCAGCCTAATCTCAACCTCAGGCAGACTCGATGGGTCGAAATGATTCAAGAGTACAATCCGAGTATCGAGTATACTCCAGGCAAGGCTAATGTGATTGCTGACGCTTTGAGCAGAAAAGCATATTGCAACAGTCTGATTCTCAAGCCTTATCAACCCGAGCTTTGTGAAGCTTTCCGCAAACTTAATCTGCAAGTTGTTCCTCAAGGTTTCCTCGCCAACCTTCAAGTCTCTCCTACCTTAGAAGACCAGATTCGCCAAGCCCAACTTCTTGATGCTATGGTGAAGAAGGTGAAGATTGGTATTGCAAAGAGTCAGTCCAAGTACAAGTGCTACCGACTTGATGACAAGGACACTCTCTTCTTCGAGGATCGAATTGTTGTGCCCAAAGGTGAACTCCGTAAGGTGATCATGAACGAGGCTCACAACTCTCTCCTCTCCATCCACCCTGGTAGTACGAAGATGTATCAGGACCTCAAGCAAGCTTATTGGTGGACTTGAATGAAGCGCGAGATCGCTCAATTCGTGAACGAATGTGATGTCTGCAGAAGAGTGAAGGCAGAACACCAAAGGCCAGCTGGTCTCCTCCAACCTCTTGCCATTCCAGAATGGAAGTTTGACCACATTGAAATGGACTTCGTGACTGGGTTTCCAAAGTCCAAGCGTGGCAATGATGCTATATTTGTCGTCATCGACAAGCTCACCAAAGTGGCTCATTTTCTGCCTATCAAAGAGTCAATCACTGCAGCTCAATTGGCGGAACTCTATACCTCTCGCATTGTCTCTCTGCACGGTATTCCTCAAGTGATATCTTCAGACCGTGGCAGCATCTTTACCTCCAAGTTTTGGGATTCTTTTCAGAAGGCCATGGGCACCAACATCCGCTTCAGCACAGCTTTCCATCCTCAAACAAGCGGTCAAGTCGAGCGTGTCAACCAAATTCTTGAAGATATGCTCAGGGCTTGTGTGATCTCCTTCGGCATGAAGTGGGAGGATTGTCTTCCTTATGCTGAATTCTCATACAACAACAGCTTTCAAGCAAGTTCGGGCAAGGCCCCCTTTGAAATTCTATATGGCAGGAAGTGCCGTACCCCTCTCAACTGGTCTGAAACCGGTGAACGTCAGCTGCTGGGTAATGACTTAATCACAGAAGCAGAAGAAATGTGCAAAGTCATTCATGATAACCTCAAAGCAGCCCAGTCCCGCCAGAAGAGCTACTATGATAGTAAGCACCGTGATCTGGTTTTTGAGATCGGAGATCATGTTTACCTCCGCGTCTCTCCTATGAAAGGTACTCGTCGCTTCGGTATCAAAGGGAAGCTTGCCCCTAGATACGTGGGACCTTTCAAAATTGTCAGCAAGAGAGGCGACCTCGCCTATCAACTTGAGCTTCCTTCAAACTTTGCAAATGTTCATGATGTGTTCCATGTCTCTTAGCTTCGAAAGTGCTTCAAGACTCCTGACCGCACCGTCAACTTCGAGGACATTGAGCTCCAAGAAGATCTCTCTTATCGTGAGCACCCAATTGCTATTCTTGAAGAGACTGAACGCAAGACTCGCAACAAGTCAATCAAATTTCTCAAAGTTAAGTGGTCTCACCATTCCGACCGTGAAGCTACCTGGGAACACGAGGATCACCTCCGTTCTGAGTACCCGGAGTTCTTTCAGTCCTAGATCTCGGGACGAGATCTTTTCGTAGTGGTGGAGTGTTGTAACGCCCCAGATGTAACTTTCCATATTTGTATCCAACTCTTGCCGTCTCCGGCGCTAAGTTATATTTATTTCTCGGGTTCGGGTCTTTGTCTCCGTGTGTTGTTTTCGTTTTCATGCATCTCATACCATGTCATCTCGTGCATTGCATTTGCATACATGTTCATCTCATGCATTCGAGCATTTTCCCCGTTGTCCGTTTTGCATTCCGGCGCTTCGTTCTCCTCCGGTGGTCATTTCTAGTCTTCTTTCGTGTGTGGGGTTTAAACATTTCCGGATTGGACCAAGACTTGCCAAGCGGCCTTGGTTTACTACCGGTAGACCGCCTGTCAAGTTTCGGGTCATTTGGACTTCGTTTGATACTCCAACGGTTAACCGAGGGACCGGAAAGGCCTCGTGTGTGTTGCAGCCCAACACCCTCCAAATTTGGCCCAAAACCCACCAAACTCTGCTCCATGTCCTAGAGTGTTCGATCACGATCGTGTGGGCGAAAACTGCACCTCATTTGGACTCTCCTAGCTCCACTTATGCCTATAAATAGCCCCTCCATTTTTCGGATTCGTCTTCTCCCCCGAAACCCTAGTTCAAAAAAAAAACATCCTCCGCCGCCGACGGACACGTCCGCCCCAGCGCCGGACAGCGTCCGCCGCCGCCCGCCTCCGCCACGTGGCCCCGCCCCATCGCGCCCACATCGTCGGCGCCAGGCCCGGGAGGCCCGAGGCTGGCCCCCGAGGCCCAGCCGGCTCGCCCCGCCGCCCGCCTCCTCTCGCCGCCGTCGCCTTCGGCCCCGGTGACCGGCGCCGCCGCGGGCCGCCTCTCCGGCCGTCGCACCTCGCCGGCGCGTGAGCCACTGCCGGCCGACCCCGCCGCCGCACCGCGCCTCCTCGCCGCGCCCCTCCGCTGCCTCCTCGCAGGCGCCGCCCCCCGGCGACCTCCTCCACCGCCGGCGCACCCCGCAGCTCCGGCGAGCTCGAGCTCCACCGCCGGCGCCGCCTCGGCTTCCGCGCCGCGATCCCGATCTGGATCCGGTCGCGTGAACAGTAAACCCTAACCCCCGATTTTTTTTGCTAAGTCCTGGAAATTTTGATCCAAGTTGCTCTGTTCGAGGTCCCGTAACTTTGCAACCGTAGCTCCGTTTTGGGCGTATGATATATCAAAATCTTCGCCTCGACATGTACATCATTTCATTCCATTGCATCATTTGCATTTGAGGTCATCTTGATCCCCAAAATGCTGTTAGAAGGAGGCTTCTTGAGTTAAATTGCAGATCCGTTAGTTCATCATGCACTTTTGTCATTTTTGTTATGTTTAATTCGTGCATGATATGCATGTGCCCCTTTGGGATGAATTGTTAAGCATTTTGTCTTCTTTCCAGAGGTGTCACCCATGCATTTTTAGGATGTGTGTGTTGTCTTGTGCAATCTTGCGAAGAGAGGTACCTGAGTATGCAGATTTCAGGGACTTAGTGATTTTCACTAAGTCTGGGATATTTTAGTTCAAGATGCTATATGTCCAGCTTGTTTCCTAGTGATCCGTGCCTCTTTTGAGGATGATCAGTAAGGGAGTTTTGATACTTATGTTATGCTCTATCCATCCATGTCTTTTTTTGCATATGTGGAGTGCTCTAGGTTGACTCAATCGAGCTCAACTTTTGCTTCGTTGTTAATCTGCGCAGATCGTCAACTTGTTTGCGATTTTGCCGATCCTACCGTTAGTGTTCCATGCATGCTATGCCTTCGTTATTGCCATGTGTAGCTAGCACTTTGTGCCTTCTTGCTGGTTATATGCTTTCCTTGCCATGACTTGCACCGTAGTGAGTGCATCGAGCTCGTTTACATGCCTTCATGAGTTATATTTCAGCGTGTCTCAGTTTTCACTAAGTCTGAAAACTGATTGTGTTCGAGCTATGTTCGTGAGCTCGGTAGAGTATTTTGTGAATCCTTTTGGCCCCAGGTCACTTTGGGTGTTTTATTAAGCTTGTTGAGTAGCTCCATGCCATGTTCTTACTTGTCATGTTCAGGTTTTCTATCATGTTGTTTTGCTGCTCCGAAGAGAGCATTGTGATCTGAAATTTCAGACTAGTGTTAATTTCACTAAGTCTGAAATCTGTTTTGCATTTGCGTTTTAGCCATGCTTGTTTGAACCTCTTAATGGATGAATTTGCCTATGGCTCAGTGCTAGTGTTTTGTCAACCATCTTATGTACATCACTGCCATGTATTTTGTTTTCATGTTTGGTGGCTATAGCATGTTCATTTCGTTGCATTTAGATGCCTACTTGCTGCAAATCGCAGACCGGTGTCATATCTTAAAACGCTTGCCATTTCCAAACCGTAGCTCCGATTCCTATGATCTTTATATCGTTTTCAAGCGATTTCATCCCATCTATCCAGTGGCACACTTGATTTTCCAAGTTGATGCCAGGTTCATGCATTTCCTGTCATATCTTGCATTTTGCATCCCGCATCGCATCCCGCATAGCATATCGTCATTTCATCATATTGCTTGGACTTGCCTGTGGTTGATTGTATCCTTGTTGCTTGTTTGTCTTGTTGGATAGAGCCGGGAGACGAGTTCGCTACCGAGGAGCCCGTTGAGTTCGCTTGTGAGGATCCAGTCAACTCTGACAACTGTGCAGGCAAGATGATCATACCCTCGAAATCACTACTATCTTCGCTATGCTAGTTTGCTCGCTCTTTTGCTTTGCCACTGCTACGATGCCTACCTTTTGCTTGTCAGCCTCCCAATTGCCATGTTGAACCTCTAACCCACCATTGTCCTAGCAAACCGTTGATTGGCTATGTTACCACTTTGCTCAGCCCTTCTTATAGCGTTGTTAGCTGCAGGTGAAGATTGGAGCCGTTCCTTGTTGGAACATTTATTTACTTGTTGGGATATCATTATATTGCTATGTTATATTAATGCATCTATATACTTGGTAAAGGGTGGAAGGCTCGGCCTCTCGCCTAGTGTTTTGTTCCACTCTTGCCGCCCTAGTTTCCGTCATATCGGTGTTATGTTCCCGGATTGTGCGTCCCTTACGCGGTTGGGCTATAATGGGAACCCCTTGATAGTTCGCCTTGATTAAAGCTTTTCCAGCAATGCCCAACATTGGTTTTACCATTTGCCACCTAGCCTCTTTTTCCCTTGGGTTTCCGGAGCCCGAGGGTCATCTTATTTTAACCCCCCCCGGGCCAGTGCTCCTCTGAGTGTTGGTCCGAACCAGGCAGCCTGCGGGGCCACCTCGGGGAAACTCGAGGGTTGGTTTTACTTGTAGCTTGACCTATCCGAACGTGCCCTGAGAAAGAGATATGTGCAGCTCCTATCGGGATTTGTCGGCACATTCGGGCGGTGTTGCTGGACTTGTTTTAACCTGTCGAATCATCTTGTTGTACCGAGATACCGAGTCTGATCGGTGTGTCTTGGGTGGAGGTCTATTCCTTCGTTGACCGTGAGAGCTTGTTATGGGCTAAGTTGGGACCCCCCTGCAGGGATTGATCTTTCGAAAGCCGTGCCCGCGGTTATGGGCGGATGGGAATTTGTTAATGTCCGGTTGTAGATGACTTGAACTAAACTTAATTAAAATGAACCAACCGTGTGTTTTACCGTGATGGCCCCTTCTCGGCGGAGTCCGGGAAGTGGACACGGTGTTGGAGTTATGCTTGCGCAGGATGTTCCTTTAGCTTCTCGCTCGTGCTTCGCCTTCTCTTCTCGCTCTCTTTTGCGTATAAGTTAGCCACCACATATGCTAGTCGCTTGCTGCAGCTCCACATATTTTGCCTTATCCATTCCTATGAGCTTAAATAGTCTTGATCGCGTGGGTGTGAGATTGCTGAGTCCCTGTGGCTCACAGATACTACAACTCCAGATGCAGGTCCAGGTGTTTCTGCTCCAGTTGACGATTACGAGCTCAAGTGGGAGTTCGACGAGGACTCTCAGCGATACTATGTTTCCTTTCCCGATGATCAGTAGTAGTGCCTAGTTGGGGTTATCGATTCAGGACCTTGTCGCATGTTGGGGGTCTTTTCTATTTTGGCACCGTAGTCGGGCCATGAGTGATTTGTATGATGGATGTTATTTATGTACTCTGATGTGACGTGGCGAGTGTAAGCCAACTATGTTATCTTCCCCTTTTTATCATATACTACATGGGATGTTGTAATGATTGCCTAACTTGCGACATTGTTTTCAATGCGGTTATGTCTCTAAGTCGTGCCTCGACACGTGGGAGCTATAGCCGCATCGAGGGCGTTACATCGACAGTCTTAGCGGCTACATACCAAGGTATGTGCAACGGTTGCCAGCTTACAACGAGAAAGGCAGCCCTTCTTGGGTGCCCTCTATTTCTACAGCTGTGGTCATGGGAGAGGTTCTCTATAGGGCGACCATATGTACGTGTTTATGAGCCTATGGACACCCTGTTCGATGCTGACGACATCGACATGCCTACTTTCGGTCTGTCTTGGGCACGTCGCCCGATATGTATCGTGTTATACTTGAATGCATCATATTTGTGCACAAAAGATAGTTTAATGCTAGCGGCTACTAAAATTTGTTTTCCGCAGAGACGCTTTGCTAGTGATCAGACTAGGAATGCATACACGACATTGAACGAGCAGTTCGATGCGTACACTGGGGTCATCTGGCAGCCCTACACGCAAGCAGCCATAGATGCAAGATACGTGCCCCGGCGGTATGTCTGAGCTATGCACAGGAGATAGTGATTACTGGGTGATGAAATCGAAGATCATCTTCGATTTCTTCGTTGAAGAGATGGAACAGCAGAGGCTTATGAGGCAATTTGGTATTTGGTAGTTGGAGCTGCCTCCCCCTACAGAGGACCCACTGTCAGCACACATCCAGATGTATTAACCAGTTTTTCAATGTTGCATTATCTTTCACAGTAATCCATTCGAAGCATTAGTTAATTGTTGAACACACATCACAATTTTAGGACGACGAGGAAGGGCATAGTCAGGACAACTGCTGAGTGGTTAGTTAGACTACAACCGTACATTACAGAATGGGAGACAACGAACACACATCTGTGCACGAGAATCTCAGGTTTGATATCGATGAATTCAATCTCTATTTGTGGCGCTACATGACCGGGACACGGTTACGCACCATTGAGCAGTCTCACCAAGATGAGATACCTGACCCTAGTCCGTCGGATATATACCCGAGCTATGCCACTTTGGGCTCTAGGTAGTACGCGGTAAGATAAATTCTCTTTAAGTAATGCATCTAGTTGTCACATACTTTGATGTGCATACTTAATAATCATCATGACAATTTTTAGGCTGACTTGACACTCGGACTCTATGACGATGTGACCACCTTTGGACATTCACTATCGTCTGGACCTCTTCTTCAACACCGGCCTGCACTACAACCCTTATTGACACGTATGCCGAACAAGATACAAGCTGTCCACGAGGCTATCACGTGCACCCAGAGAAGCAACGTTGTTCACCACCACCACCAGCAGAAGTTGCAGCAGCCACGTCCCTCCATGCACCGACATCAGCTGACGACCAGGCCACCTCCTCCTGACCAACCTGGCAGTTCGACGTGGCAGCACCCACAACACTATGGTCCCACGTTGAGCTTCGTGTTTTCTCCACAGCCACAACAACAGTGTCCCACGTTGAGCTTCGTGTTTCAGCCAGAGCAGCAGCCACAACCAGCAGGTATGTCTCTTCATATTTATTGTTTTTAATATCAATTGAGGTGACCTCATTCTTCATGACTTAACGTTCCCTCCCGCAGGAGCCTACGGATACCAGGTGTCTATGTCAGGATCCACGTGGGGGAGTGATCAACATCCCGAGGAGAACATACAGGATCAGATGCCGCAGCACACCCAGTGGATGAACATGTTTTTGACTCCTCCACCTGGCCCCACACAGGATACACAGTATGACCAGGGCGAGTCTGAGATTCCTCCTCGTAACGCTAGGCCACCCCATAGGTTAGGATGGTCGACGCCTCAAGCACCGCCTGCACGCCATGGTAGACGTTGTTAGTGACGCTTCTATCTATCAGTAGAGACATGACTATCTACTTATGTATGAGACTTATGGCTATTCTATGTATGAGACAAATGACTATGTACTTATGTATGAGACATATGCCTACTCTATTTTAGTACTATGTTATCCAAACTACAACATCATATTTAGATAGAACATAATGCTCCTACAATAAGACAGTGCAAACAACTGGATACAACTACATCTAAACTAAACGGTAGGTACGATTGAACTTACAACATATAGCTTAAAAACTACATGAAGTCATCATCGTCATCCTCCATCGATGCAGAACTCTTACCTTTCGACAATGGAAAATTATTGCCCTTAGACGATGAAGAACTCTTGCCCTTCGATGATGCATAACTCTGGCCCTTCGGCATGAAGATATCGTCTTCATCCTAGCTGTCGGGAGTCCATAAAAAAGTATGTTCTGTTGCAATCTTTAGGTATACTTCACTCTTAGATTATCGTTTCATCCATCTTCCTTGCAACCTGAGAAGTTTTTTTCCATATTTCCTGAAAGGTCCTGGAAGGCTTTCAGGAGGGTGTCAGTACTGATGAGTTTGTCCCAGGAACTAATATGTTGTCTACCCTGAAATCGGCGGCTAAATCCAGAAGACATTGGGACATACGAGGGTGAAAACTACGATCAAAAGGATATCCGGACATTTTGGGGAGACTACGAGACTACACTAGAATGCTTACCCACGTTAGTGTCGAGGGTGTTTTATAGGTTGAGAACACAAAGAAAGGCGGGAACTCGGAAGCGGGAAAATATGGCGGGAACTTGATAGCGGGAAAATATGACGGAAACTAAGAAAGCGGGAAAATATGGCGGGAACTAGAGAGCGAGAAAATGTGGAGGAATTAGAAATTGGGAAAATATGGCGGGAACTACCAAAGCGGGAAAATATGGCAGAAACTAGAGAGCGGGAAAATATGG
>NC_041393.1:145644802-145646824 GCF_002162155.2 Triticum dicoccoides
GGGATACACAGCTCTTCTCACCGAGCATTAGTTCGAGCAGACATCAGATGGTTCTACTTGTTTGTGCCGCGTAGGAGTTCCTAATTAGATACTATTCTCTCCGTTTCTAAATATTTGTCTTTCTAGAGATTTCAACAAGTGATTACATACGGAGCAAAATGAGTGAATCTACACTCTAAAATATGTCTATATACATCCATATGAAATCTCTAAAGAGACAAATATTTAGGAACGGAGGGAGTAGGTAATAGTAAGATAATAATAAGATAAAATCATGGTTAGGGAAGAATAATACATACATGGAGCCGCAGCCACTAACTATTCCGTCGTCATCCATACGTACGCTACGAAATAGACGGTCGGATCCTTTCCATTTCCGACTGTTCTCCATGAGAAAGCTTTGAAAGATGCCCCTTTCCCAAAGAAAAAATCCAACTAGCTAGCAGCTCCCTGTTGGATCAATCAACTCACGGAGTCGTTGAGAGCGCACACAGTACGTACACGCACGAAGATTTCTCCACGCAATTATGCGGGCGGTGTGGCTTTCACGACAGCTGCAGGTGTGAGACTGCCTCCTCGTCGCACCGGGCGGCCTCTCAGTATACATACATCTATCTACGTCGACCATTTGATTCTCTCTGCCTGATGCTGAGAGCGAGAAAGCTGCGGATGTCCTATGAAGCTACCGACTGCACTTGTCGCCTTTCGCACATACGCAATCTGACAACGAGGGGGCGATGATGATTGGGGCAGCTGACTTGTGCATTATCCCATGGTCGTCTGCTCGGGATTTAGTTTAGATCTAAACTTAGTCATGGTCTAATCCCGTTTGTGCTAGTTGCAAAATAGAGCCAGCCTAGATGTACGTATAGGATAGGAACGGTTAAACTGCTGGTGGTTATAGACCAAAACCCTGCATGATGTTTAGGACGGCAGCCTTTGCATGTTTTAGAGCATCTACGGACACCAAATCCAGGACCTCAACTGCTCGTGGACACGTCTAGGCTAGTGTTTAGATATCCTATTTCCTATCTACCTAGACTACTCATCGCCGGAGATGTCCGCAATCTCCGTGCTGGGCTACGGGTAGATGGGCGCCTGCGGCAACTCCGGCTCATGTCGGACTCGCTAGAGGCAAAGATTTTGTAAATCTCCGCCCTCTGTTGGCAGAGGAAGCACCGGGTGGCCTTCATCACGGCCTCCGACAGGATGGACTCAAGGATGGCGGTCTGATCCGCCGCGTTATCTGCTTGGGCGACCTTGAACTCTCTCATGGGGTCCTCCATGGCGAAGTCCGCAGCCGACTCTGCCTCCTCCCCCAGCTCCACCGCCTCCTCCTCCTCCGGATCCGCCTCTCCATGCTCTGCGAGTCCTGCTCCGCCTCCAGTTGCTGCTCATCCTCCTCCTCCTCCGGCTCCGACGAGTCCGGAGGCAGGCCGGCTGAGATCCGGGCTTCACGCCTACTCCCTCTGTCCGGTGAAAAGTGTATGTATAGGAATTTTAGGACAAATCATGGAGTGGAGTAGAAAATCATTGGAAAGGTGCAAGCCACCATCTCTCTTCTTTTTAATTACCCAACCCCCAGTGAGCTAAGTTCATATAGGAATTAAGGAGACCATGTGTACAATGTTATTGGTCTTGGTTATCATGTGATGAGAGAGAAATGTTTTTTATATTTTAAAGTGCATTGGGAAGATAGAAGTACACTCTTTTGTGGACAAATTTTAAAGCCAAATGCACACTCTTCGCCGGATGGAGGGAGTAGCCTGGATCTCCTTGAGCAGTAGGAGGTGCCGCTCCGGTGTCAGCATAGAGTAGGTGCTCACCCTCTGTCAGGTCGTGGCTGTCGTGGACGGTGAGAAGAGAGGGACATAAGTGGATGCGGCTTGGGCTGGTGGCGCGGAGAGAGAGGGAAGGGGATGTGGCTAGGGCTGGGGGTCGCCATCCGGCTTAAATAACTGGACTTTGGCCCTCGTGCGGCAAGTCAGAGCGGTGCCACGTGCCGTTCAAACACCCCTCCCC
>NC_041393.1:145647076-145665322 GCF_002162155.2 Triticum dicoccoides
ACGCGCCCGGGCTGCCACATATTCGCCCCAGGTTTGTGCTGGATATGGGGAGTGTCGGTCAACTCAAGCATTTGAGGCTGTTTTGAGGGGCCCGGGTGGGTCGGGTCTTTTGATAGATCAGTGACCGGTCCGCTCACCCGAGTGTTTGAGACTGGTTTGAAGCGCCCAGTTGTAGATGCTCTTATTTGTGGTGTCTTTTGCACTTGCTCTACTGAGATACAATCGCTATCATATACTCCCTTCGTTCCTTAATATAAGAACGTTTTTTACACTAGTGAGGGAGTAACAATAGTTCTCTTCTATCTAGGAGAATTTCTTACTCTTCCTTATAACTTAACTCTTTTTATACCACCTCCTAAGATTAAACTTCTCACCACCCGCCTCATCGGTCGTCACCTTCGTGTCGGCTGCCCTCGACCCATGCACCGCATTGGCCTCTGGGTGGGCCTTTATGCCCTGCGGGCCACCGCCTCCATGATGCGCCCTCGTCGGCGTCAGCGCCGTGGCGGCCCCCGCTCCCTGTTGTGGGTGCCACCGCCAGAGCTCACTGGTGCTCCCTCAAGTCTCCCCCTCCCATCTCGACTACACTGTCTCCGGAGAAGAAGGAGAAGAAACCAGACGCCTGCAAGGTGTTTGATGAAATCCCTCAACCATGTTTTTTATTCCATGAGGAATCGCTATGTTTATTCCATCTCGTTGAAATTAGATGTGCCTATTGTGCTGATGAGCTCTCTTGTTGAGTTGTTTTTCGTCGACTCATCGTCAGACGATGACTTTGTATTTGATATGGTGATGACATTATATGGGGACACGATAGCAGATAAGGGGCCAACTATGGAGGTTCGGTGCACGGGCATTCTATAGTTTGTCGGAACAAGCAAACCAAGCATAATAAGCTTATGGATGATGTATGGAGAGAATCCAGTGCTTGGGCATAAAACATTCTGAAGAAGGTTCCAAATGTTGAGGGATTTGTCCTGGCGCAAAGGACATGTCGCGGAAGCTCATTGTCCATACTTTGTGCAGAAAAGGAATGCAACTAGACAATTTGGTCATGGTGATTTGAAGAAGCTTACTACGGCGGTGCACATGCTTGCATACGGTTGTCCAACTAATTATACTGGTGATTGGATTGGAATAGCAGAGAGCATTTACATACAAATTTTGAAGAAATTTGTGAAGGTTTTCATTGAGATCTTCGGAGAAACATATCTCCAAGCACCAAATGAAGCGGGCAGTGTAAGACTTCTTTAGATGGGTGCATCAAATGGTTTCCTGGTATGCTTGGAAGCATTTATTGCATGCATTGGAGGTGGAAGAATTTCTCTACAACATGGCATGGGCTATTTAAAAGCGAATGTAAAGATGCAACCATAATTCTTGAAGTTATGGCATCAAATGATCTATCACCAGGATCTCACTATGAGCTGCATGTATTTTAAAGACCAATTATTTTGCAAGGCTAGCTGTTGAGGAGGCACCACTAGTGAACTTTGAAGTCAATAGTCATCAATACAACAAGGATACTATCTTGATAATGGCATATATCCTTCGTGGTCTATATTTGTGAAGACAATATCATACCCTCAAGGTAATAAGAAAATTCACTTTGCGAGGCATCAAGAAGCATGTAGAAAGGATGTCGACTGAGCATTTGGGGTACCACAAGCTTGTTTTTCCATTTTTCGTGGCCATACAAGATTTTGGCACCAAAAGCATTTGAGGTGCATCATGGTAGCATGTGTGATCGTACATAACATGATCATAGAGAATGAGCAGAATCAACTGGATGATTTTTGCTACGAGAACGAAGAGAACAAAATTTATACACTGTCTCTCCACCTCGGGCAAACAAAAACTCTAGAGATTTCTTCTAGTGCATTTACAGATTGAAGACCGCCCAAGGCATGAACAACTTTGTGATGATCTTGCTGAGATTTCTTGGGAGCTCCATGGACACTAAACTGCTGCAAGTTATGTTTACTTTTATTCTTTTGGATGTATGTTTAAATTTGAATTTGAATTTTTTTAAATTGGATTTGAAATTATGTTGAATTATGTGTGTTTGAAATATCATTATCTGAATTATTATGGTGATAAAATGGACATGCATATGTCATTTATATGAAGAGAAATAGGAAAAATTAGATTATTGGGATATGCTAAAGCGTCCATCCCCAATATGAAACTGTTATTGGGGAGCCCCAATAAGGATTATTGGGGGAGTATTGTTGGGGTTCTGTTAGAGATGAATACTATGTGTTATCGGTTCCTCCCTTTGTATCCTTTAGGCTACTTATAATCGCATGAGCTTTCTTTGTTATTTCCTTTTTGTTCTCATGTTTTTGGCTATGTGTATCCCGAGTGTCTTGAATAGGTCTTGTTCTTCTGTTGTTGTACAAACTAGTGTAATTGGTATCATTTTGATATTAATATATTGCCATGCGTCAAAAATGGAAATCAATAGTCACAATTAGGGCCAATGTCATTGTAAGAATCCGTAGAGGGAATCACGGTAACGCAATGTCGGGTCCGCTAATCAGTGTTTCCAACCCACATGTACCATGGGCAACTACGAGAGCATCAAAAACCAGGCCCAATCGAAGTGCATCACAAGCTTATAAGAGGCCTTAGTCCCTCTCCCATCAAAAGACTAGTGTGATGGAAAAGGACATCCCCATCCTTATAAGTTGTGATATGCCCCTTACGCCAATCGATGTGGGACTAAACCCAAAAAACTCCCCCTTTCACATCGGTCATCGTGGGCCCGTTAACACCCATGTTTGAACTCATCGACCACCCGTGAATCCATCAAGATTTTGTTGGAAATATGCCCTAGAGGCAATAATAAATTAGTTATTATTATTATATTTCCTTGTTCATGATAATCGTTTATTATCCATGCTATAATTGTATTGATAGGAAACTCAGATACATGTGTGGGTACATAGACAACACCATGTCCCTAGTAAGCCTCTAGTTGACTAGCTCATTGATCAACAGATGGTTACGGTTTCCTGACCATGGACATTGGATGTCGTTGATAATGGGATCACATAATTAGGAGAATGATGTGATGGACAAGACCCAACCCTAAGCCTAGCACAAAGATCATAGTTCGTATGCTAAAGCTTTTCTAATGTCAAGTATCATTTCCTTAGACCATGAGATTGTGCAACTCCCGGATACCGTAGGAATGCTTTGGGTGCACCAAACGTCACAACGTAACTGGGTGGCTATAAAGGTGCACTACGGGTATCTCTGAAAGTGTTTGTTGGGTCGGCATGAATCGAGACTGGGATTTGTCACTCCGTGTAAACGGAGAGGTATCTTTGGGCCCACTCGGTAGGACATCATCATAATGTGCACAATGTGACCAAGGGGTTGATCACGGGATGATGTGTTATGGAAGAGTAAAGATACTTGTCGGTAACGAGATTGAACAAGGTATCGGCATACCGACGAACGAATCTCGGGCAAGTACAATACCGCTAGACAAAGGGAATTGTATACGGGATTGATCGAATCCTCGACATCGTGGTTCATCCGATGAGATCATCGTGGAACATGTGGGAGCCAACATGGGTATCTAGATCCCGCTGTTGGTTATTGAACCGAGAACGTCTCGGTCATGTCTGCATGGTTCCCTAACACGTAGGGTCTACACACTTAAGGTTCGATGACGCTAGGGTTATAAAGGAAGTTTGTATGTGGTTACCGAATGTTGTTCGGAGTCCCGGATGAGATCCCGGACGTCACGAGGAGTTCCGGAATGGTCCAGAGGTAAAGATTTATATATGCGAAGTCCTGTTTTGGTCACCGGAAAAGTTTCGGGTGTTATCGGTAATGTACCGGGACCACCGGGAGGGTCCTGGGGGACCACCAAGTGGGGCCACCGACCCCGGAGGGCTGCATGGGCCAAGTGTGGGAGGGGACCAGCCCTAGGTGGGCTGCTGCGCCCCCCCACAAGGGCCCAAGGCGCCTAGGGTTTGGGGAGGGGGCGCACCCACCTAACTTGGGGGGCAAGTTTCCCCCTCTCCCCCCTTTGGCCGCACCCTAGATGGGTTTTGGGGGCAGCCGCACCCCTTGGGGTGGGAACCCTAGGGGAGGCACAGCCCCCTCCCTCTCCCCTATATATAGTTGAGGTATTTGGGGCTGCATACATATGAGTTTTGACCTCTCCCTGGCGCAGCCCTACCTCTCTCCCTCCTCCTCTCCTGCGGTGCTTGGCGAAGCCCTGCAGGATTGCCACGCTCCTCCACCACCACCACGCCGTTGTTCTGCTGGATGGAGTCTTCTTCAACCTCTCCCTCTCTCCTTGCTGGATCAAGGCATGGGAGACGTCACTGGGCAGTACGTGTGTTGAACGCGGAGGTGCCGTTCGTTCGGCACTAGGATCTCCGGTGATTTGGATCACGACGAGTACGACTCCTTCAACCCCGTTCTCTTGAACGCTTCCGCTTAGCGATCTACAAGGGTATGTAGATGCACTCTCCTTCCCCTCGTTGCTGGTTTCTCCATAGATAGATCTTGGTGACACGTAGGAAAATTTTGAATTTCTGCTACGTTCCCCAACAGTGGCATCATGAGCTAGGTCTATTGCGTAGATTCTTTGCACGAGTAGAACACAAAGTCGTTGTGGGTGTTGATTTTGTTCAATATGCTTACCGTTACTAGTCCAATCTTGATTCGGCGGCATTGTGGGATGAAGCGGCCTGGACCGACCTTACACGTACTCTTACGTGAGACAGGTTCCACCGACTGACATGCACATGTTGCATAAGGTGGCTAGCGGGTGCCAGTCTCTCCCACTTTAGTCGGATCGGATTCGATGAAAAGGGTCCTTATGAAGGGTAAATAGCAATTGGCATATCACGTTGTGGTTTTTGCGTAGGTAAGAAACGTTCTTGCTAGAAACCCATAGCAGCCACGTAAAACATGCAAACAACAATTAGAGGACGTCTAACTTGTTTTTGCAGGGTATGCTATGTGATGTGATATGGCCAAAAAGAATGTGATGAATGATATGTGATGTATGAGATTGATCATGTTCTTGTAATAGGAATCATGACTTGCATGTCGATGAGTATGACAACCGGCAGGAGCCATAGGAGTTGTCTTAATTTATTGTATGACCTGTGTGTCATTGAACAACGCCAGGTAATTACTTTACTTTATTGCTAACCGGTAGCCATAGTAGTAGAAGTAATGAGTTGGCGAGACAACTTCATGGAGACACGATGATGGAGATCATGATGATGGAGATCATGGTGTCATGCCGGTGACGATGATGATCATGGAGCCCCGAAGATGGAGATCAAAAGGAGCAAAATGATATTGGCCATATCATGTCACTATTTTGATTGCATGTGATGTTTATCATGTTTATGCATCTTATTTGCTTAGAACGACGGTAGTAAATAAGATGATCCCTCATTAAAATTTCAAGAAAGTGTTCCCCCTAACTGTGCACCGTTGCCAAAGTTCGTCGTTTCGAAGCACCACGTGATGATCGGGTGTGATAGATTCTAACGTTCACATACAACGGGTATAAGCTAGATTTACACACGTGAAACACTTAGGTTGACTTGACGAGCCTAGCATGTACAGACATGGCCTCGGGACACAAGAGACCGAAAGGTCGAGCATGAGTCGTATAGTAGATACGATCAACATGAAGATGTTCACCGATGATGACTAGTCCATCTCACGTGATGATCGGACACGGCCTAGTTGACTCGGATCATGTAATCACTTAGATGACTAGAGGGATGTCTATCTGAGTGGGAGTTCATGAGATGAACTTAATTATCCTGAACATAGTCAAAAGCCCTTTTGCAAATTATGTCATAGCTCGCGCTTTAGTTCTACTGTTTTAGATATGTTCCTAGAGAAAATATAGTTGAAAGTTGAAAGTAGCAATTATGCGGACAGTAGAAGGCTTATGTCCTTAATGCACCGCTCGGTGTGCTGGACCTCGAACGTGGTCTGTGGATGTTGCGAACATCTGACATACACGTTTTGATGACTACATGATAGTTCGGCAATGTGAATGGTTTAGAGTTGAGGCACCAAAGACGTTTTCGAAACGTCGAGGAACATATGAGATGTTTCGAGGGCTGAAATTATGATTTCAGGCTCATGCCCACGTCAAGAGGTATAAGACCTCCGACGATTTTCTTAGCCTGCAAACTAAAGGAGAAAAGCTCAATCGTTGAGCTTGTGCTCAGATTGTCTGAGTACAACAATCACTTTAATCGAGTGGGAGTTGATCTTCCAAGATGAGATAGTGATGTTTCTCAAAAGTCATTGCCACCAAGCTACTAGAGCTTCGTGATGAACTATAACATAACAGGGATAGATATAATGATCCATGAGCTATTCGCAATGTTCGACACCACGAATGTAGAAATCAAGAAGGAGCATCAATTGTTGATGGTTAGTGAAACCACTAGTTTCAAGAAGGGCAAGGGCAAGAAGGGGCACTTCATGAAACGGCAAATCAGTTGTTGTTCCAGTGAAGAAACCCAAGGTTGAACCCAAACCCAAGACTAAGTGCTTCTGTAATAAGGGGAACAACCACTGGAGCAGAATTACCCTAGATACTTGGTAGATAAGAAGGCTGGCAAGGTCAATAGAAATATATTGGATATACATTATGTTAATGTGTACTTTACCAGTACTCCTAGTGGCACCAGGGTATTAGATACCGGTTCGGTTGCTAAGTGTTAGTAACTCGAAATAAAAGCTACGGAATAAACGGAGACTAGCTAAAGGTGAGCTGACGATATGTGTTGGAAGTGTATCCAAGGTTGATGTGATCAAACATCGCACGCTCCCTCTACCATCAAGATTAGTATTAAACCTAAATAATTGTCATTTGGTGTTTGCGTTGAGCATAGACATGATTGGATTATGTTTACCGCAATACGGTTATTCGTTTAAGGAGAATAATGGTTACTCTATTTATTTGGATAATACCTTCAATGGTCTTGCACCTAAAAGAATGGTTTATTGAATCTCGATTGTAGTGATACACATTTTCATGCCAAAAGATATAAGATAGTAATGATAGTACCACTTACTTGTGGCACTGCCATGTAAGTCATATTGGTATAAAACGCATGAAGAAGCTCCATGTTGATGGATCTTTTGGACTCACTCGTTTTTGAAAAGTTTGAGACATGCAAACCATGTATATTGGTGTATACGCAAGAAGAAACTCCATGCGGATGGATCGTTTGGACTCACTTGATTTTGAATCACTTGAGATATGCAAGTCATACCACATGGGCAAGATGACTGAAAAGCCTCGTTTTCAGTAAGATGGAACAAGATAGCAACTTGTTGAAAGTAACACATTTTGATGTGTGTAGTCCAATGAGTGCTGAGGCATGCAGTAAATATCGTTATGTTCTTACTTCACAGATGATTTGAGTAGATGTTGTATATTTACTTGATGAAACACAAGTCTGAATTATTGAATGGTTCAAGTAATTTCAGAGTGAAGTTGAAGATCATCGTGACAAGAGGATAAAATGTCTGTGATATGATCATAGAGATGAGTATCTTAGTTACGAGCTTTGGCATGCAATTAAGACATTGTGGAAATTGTTTCACGGTTAATACCGCCTGGAACACCATAGTGTGATGGTGTGTCCGAACATCATAGTTGCACCCTATTGGATATGGTGCGTACCATGATGTCTCTTATCGAATTACCACTATCGTTCATGGGTTAGGCATTAGAGACAACCACATTTACTTTAATAGGGCACCACGTAATTCCGTTGAGATGACACCGTATGAACTATGGTTTAGAGAAACCTAAGCTGTCGTTTCTTGAAAGTTTGGGGCTGCGACGCTTATATGAAAAAAGTTTCATTCTGATGAGCTCGAACCCAAAGCGGATAAATACATCTTCATAGGACACCCAAAACAGTTGGGTATACCTCCTATCTCAGATCCGGAAGCAAAAGTAATTGTTTCTAGAAACGGGTTCTTTCTCGAGGAAAAGTTTCTCTCGAAAGAATTGAGTGGGAGGATGGTGGAGACTTGATAAGGTTATTGAACCATCACTTCAACTAGTGTGTAGCAGGGAACAGGAAGTTGTTCCTGTGGTGCCTACACCAATTGAAGTAGAAGCTTATGATAGTGATCATGAAACTTCGGATCAAGTCACTGCTAAACCTCGTAGGTCGACAAGGATGCGTACTACTTCAGAGTGGTACGGTGATCCTGTCTTGGAGGTCATGTTGCTAGACAACAATGAACCTATGAGCTATGGAGAAGCGATGGTGGGCCCGGATTCTGACGAATGGCTCGAGGCCATAAAATCCGAGAAAGGATCCATGACTTTGGAAGAAATACTTGATGGTCGTAAGGCCGTTCGGTACAGATGGATTTTAAAAGAAAGACAGACAATGATGGTAAGTATCACCATTAAGAAAGCTCGACTTGTCGTTAAGATGTTTTCCGACAAGTTCAAGGAGTTGACTACGATGAGACTTTCTCACTCGTAGCGATGCTAAGAATCTGTTGGGATTAAATTAGCAATTACTGCATGATTTATGAAATCTTGCAGATAGGATGTCAAAACATTGTTTCCTCGACGTTATACTTGAGGAAAGGTTGTATGCGATACAACCAGAAGGTTTTGTCAAATCCTGAAAAACGCTAATAAGTATGCAAAGCTCCAGCAATCCTTCTTAGGACTGGAGTAAGCATCTCGGAGTTGGAATGTATGCTTTGATGAGATGATCAAAGATTTTGGGTTTATACAAAGTTTATGAGAAACTTGTATTTCCAAAGAAGTGAGTGGGAGCACTATAGAATTTCTGATGAGTATATGTTGTTGATCAGAAATGATGTAGAATTTCTGGAAAGCATATAGGGTTATTTGAAAAGTGTTTTTCAATGGAAAACCTGGATTAGGCTACTTGAACAATAAGCATCAAGATCTATAAGATAGATCAAAATGCTTAATAGTGCTTTCAAATGAGCACATACCTTGACATGATCTTGAAGGTGTTCAAGATGGATCAGTCAAAGAAGGAGTTCTTGCCTGAGTTGTAAGGTATGAAGTTAAGAGTTAAAGCTCGACCATTGTGACGCCCAGATAATTAAGCTACAATAATCCCACGCTAATGATGCCACGTCACCATGGTTACTGTTGTTAACTCGTGATGATTCGAAACCCTTTCAAGCTTCAAATTCAAATTAATGTCAACAATAAAAGTTTTCAAAAGTTAAAACAAAAATGTTAGGGCGGTGCCAAAAATGGCACAGGTAATTATGGTGCAGAAGACGCAATTTTATAAAATACCTAAATTCCCTAAATTAAATAAAACAGAAAAGGAAAAATAAATAAATAAAAGAAAATACAAAATAGAAACAGAAAAAAAGCCCCCCTGGACCAGACGGCCCAGCTCGCAGCTAGGCCGGCCCACCTGGCCATCCGGCTGACCCGGCCCGTTCCCCCGGTCGCTCTCCCCCTTTTCTGTTCCCCCGACCAGGGTCGGAACAGGGGCGTGCTTCCGCCGGACCCCTCGCCGGCGTCGAGGAGGGGATAAGATTGCCACGCCCCCGCCTCCTCGATCCCACCTCCCACTCACCCCGCTCTCTCTCTCGGTGCCTGCGCCTCCCCTCCCCCAAATCCACCTCTCCCCTCTCCTCTCGCCCGATCCCGAGCGCGCTCGCTCCCATGGTCGTGGCCGTCACGTAGCCGTGGCCACCGTCCTCCCCGCACCGCGCCCACGCGTCATCGGGATCCCTCGTCGCCCGCCTCGTCGTCCCCTACTGTTGATTCGAGCTCCGCACCGTCGCAGCATCGTGGATGAGGTCGTCTTCAACCTACGAACACCGAGCTCCACCGCGTCGGATTCCGCCTCGTCTCTGCGCTCCCGTTCACCGCGGGCCTTTCGTGTGCCACTCTGTGAGCTCCACCCCCTTCTTCTCCCCGTCCTTACTTCATTTCCATGCCATAGCTAGTCGTGCGCGACGCACCACCATTGCTAGGCTACGGCTCTGCCGTCAAGCTCGCCGTCGTGGTCACCGCACGTGCGGCTCTCGTCCGACCGCGTAACCGTGCTCACTGCACCACCGCGACACCATAGCACCCTCCAGTACACCCCCTCGTGCCTCCTAACGCCGACCCCGACGAGCGCCCAAACGCTTCACCGCGGAGCTCGCCGCCGGCAAGGCTCCGGTGACCTTTTGGTCATGGGATCAACCCCGTTGCATTCCCCACGCCGCGTAGGCCTCGCCCCGCTCTCCGGTTTGCCCAAAACCGCCCCATATCATCGTTGTTGTCGCTCGCCCGGAGGACCTCGCCGCCGGAGAGCTCGTAGCGCTCGCCTCCGTCCGTTCCAACCCCTCTGGCCACCACCGCTCGACGCGCGACGCCGAGCCGCGTCGAACGCGCCCGGCCACAGCCCAGCAGACCCCCTGGGCGTGAAACCCGCGTCCCTCCCAAGCCGCGCCGCCGCATTTGGCTCGCCGGAGTCAGCTCCGGCGCGTCTTCGGCCGGTGTCCGACGTGGTGACCACGTGGCACCGCCTGGGCCACTGACTGGTGGGCCTAGGGCCCACTTTGACCTGTTGACCGTGGTCAACTTGCTGACTGGGCTGGTCCCAGCAGCTGACCAGTGGCCCCCCTTTTTTTAGCTAATTAAACTAGTTAATCTAATTAATCTGAGCCAATTAGGCACTGAATAATGGGGCCCACACTTAACTAATCCTAATTAGTTTAAAACAAATCCTATTTCACCCCTGTCTCAATGACAGGTGGGTCCCACTGGACCCACAGGTCAGTTTTGACCCAGTCAACCGCACTGTTCATCGATGAGCTCAGCATTGCATCGTGCTGACATCAGCAGACACTATTCTGGATAATGTTAGAATTAAATAACTAATTAAAATCAGAAAATGATTTAAATCTTTAGAAAATCATATCTTTTAATCCGTAACTCGGATGAAAATACTTTCTACATGAAAGTTGCTCAGAACAACGAGACGAATCCGGATACGCAGCCCGTTCGTCCGCCACACACTCCTAACCTATCGAACTCGCAACTTTCCCCCTCTGGTTCCTTTGTCCGAAAATGCGAAACACCGGGGATACTTTCCCGGATGTTTCCCCCCTTCGCCGGTACCACCTACTACCGCGTTAGGGCACGCCTAGCATCACGCATTGCTTTGTCATGCATCGTTATGCATCTGTTTGCATTGTATTCATTGTTTCTTCCCCCTCTTCTCTCCAGTAGACTACGAGACCGACGCTGCTGCTGCCCAGTTCGACTACGGAGTTGACGACCCCTCCTTCTTGCCAGAGCAACCAGGCAAGCCCCCCCCCCCCTTGATCACCAGATATCGCCTATTCTCCTCTATACTGCTTGCATTAGAGTAGTGTAGCATGTTATTGCTTTTATTAATCCTATTCTGATGCATAGCCTGACATTGTTGCTACATCTGTTGATACCTTACCTGCAATCCTAAATACTTAGTATAGGATGCTAGTTTATCATCATTGGCCCTACATTCTTGTCAGTCTGCCTTGCTATACTATCGGGCCGTGATCACTTGGGAGGTGATCACGGGTATATACTATACATACATACATGCTATACAGATGGTGACTAAAGTCGGGTCAGCTCGTTGAGTACCCGCACGTGATTCTGATGTGGGGGCTGGAAGGACAGGTGGCTCCATCCCGGTAGAGGTGGGCCTGGGTTCCCGACGGCCCCCGACTGTTACTTTGTGGCGGAGCGACAGGGCAGGTTGAGACCACCTAGGAGATAGGTGGGCCTGGCCCTGTTCGGTGTTCGCGGATACTTAACACGCTTAATGAGATCTTGGTATTTGATCTGAGTCTGGCTACTGGCCTATACGCACTAACCAACTATGCGGGAACAGTTATGGGCACTCGGCATCGTGGTATTAGCCGAAGCCTTCGTGACGTCAGCAACTGAGCGGCGCGCGCCGGATTGGAACGTAAGCCTGCTCTTGTATTAAGGGGGCTAGTTCTGCTTCCGGCCGCCCATGCAACATGCAGGTGTGCTAAGGGCGATGGGCCCAGACCCCTGTGCGCTTAGGTTTAGACCGGCGTGCTGACCTCTCTGTTGTGCCTAGGTGGGGCTGCGACGTGTTGATCTTCCGAGGCCGGGCATGACCCAGGAAAGTGTGTCCGGCCAAATGGGATCGAGCGTGTTGGGTTATGTGGTGCACCCCTGCAGGGAAGTTAATCTATTCAAATAGCCGTGATCTTCGGTAACAGGACGACTTGGAGTTGTACCTTGACCTTATGACAACTAGAACCGGATACTTAATAAAACACACCCTTCCAAGTGCCAGATACTACCCGGTGATCGCTCTCTAACAGGGCGACGAGGAGAGGATCGCCGGGTAGGATTATGCTATGCGATGCTACTTGGAGGACTTCAATCTACTCTCTTCTACATGCTGCAAGACGGAGGCTGCCAGAAGCGTAGTCTTCGACAGGATTAGTTATCCCCCTCTTATTTTGGCATTCTGTAGTTCAGTCCACTGATATGGCCCTTTACACATATACCCATGCAAATGTAGTGTAGCTCCTTGCTTGCGAGTACTTTGGATGAGTACTCACGGTTGCTTTTCTCCCCCTTTTCCCCCTTTCCCTTCTACCTGGTTGCCACAACCAGATGCTGGAGCCCAGGAGCCAGACGCCACCTTCGACGACGACTCCTACTACCTGGAGGTGCCTACTACTACGTGCAGCCCGCTGGCGACGACCATGAGTAGTTAGGAGGATCCCAGGCAGGAGGCCTGCGCCTCTTTCGATTGTATCCCAGTTTGTGTTAGCCATCTTATGGCAAACTTGTTTAACTTATGTCTGTACTCAGATATTGTTGCTTCCGCTGACTCGTCTATGATCGAGCACTTGTATTCGAGCCCTCGAGGCCCCTGGCTTGTATTATGATGCTTGTATGACTTATTTTATTTTTAGAGTTGTGTTGTGATATCTTCCCGTGAGTCCCTGATCTTGATCGTACACGTTTGCGTGTATGATTAGTGTATGATTAAATCGGGGGCGTCACAACCATGGCAGAAGAGAGAGAAAGGACGAAGGTCGTCCCCTATGCTTCAGACGTAGGCTCTATAGTATGCTATGTTGTATACCGCACCGGAAGTGTGCCTTGCCATGAGTCAGTCAAGGGGTACAAGAATGATCCAGGAATGGGGATCATTGGACAACGGTCAAAAATTGTCCTTGGAGTAAATAAGGACATGTTTCTCGATTATGGAGGTGATGAAGAGTTCGGCGTAAAGGGTTACGTCGATGCAAGCTTTAACACCTATCCGAGTGACTCTGAGTAGCAAACCGGATACGTATAGTGGAGCAACCATTTGGAATAGCTCTAAGTGGAGCGTGGTAGCAGCATTTACAATATGACCTAGAGATTTGCAAAGTACATACGGATCTGAATGTTGCAGACCCGTTGACTAAAACCTCTCTCACAAGCAAAACATGATCAAACCCCAGAACTCATTGAGTCTTAATCACATGATTATGTGAACTAGTTTAGTGACACTAGTAAACTCTTTGGATGTTGGTCACATGGCGATGTGACCTGTGAGTGTTAATTACATGGCGATGTGAACTAGATTATTGACTCTAGTGCAAGTGGGAGACTGTTGGAAATATGCCCTAGAGGCAATAATAAATTAGTTATTATTATTATATTTCCTTGTTCATGATAATCGTTTATTATCCATGCTATAATTGTATTGATAGGAAACTTAGATACATGTGTGGGTACATAGACAACACCATGTCCCTAGTAAGCCTCTAGTTGACTAGCTCGTTGATCAACAGATGGTTACGGTTTCCTGACCATGGACATTGGATGTCGTTGATAACGGGATCACATCATTAGGAGAATGATGTGATGGACAAGACCCAATCCTAAGCCTAGCACAAAGATCATAGTTCGTATGCTAAAGCTTTTCTAATGTCAAGTATCATTTCCTTATACCATGAGATTGTGCAACTCCTGGATACTGTAGGAATGCTTTGGGTGCACCAAACGTCACAACGTAACTGGGTGGCTATAAAGGTGCACTACGGGTATCTCCGAAAGTGTTTGTTGGGTTGGCAAGAATCGAGAGTGGGATTTGTCACTCCGTGTAAACGGAGAGGTATCTCTGGGCCCACTCGGTAGGACATCATCATAATGTGCACAATGTGACCAAGGGGTTGATCACGGGATGATGTGTTACGGAACGAGTAAAGAGACTTGCCGGTAACGAGATTGAACAAGGTATCGGCATACCAATGATCGAATCTCGGGCAAGTACAATACCGCTAGACAAAGGGAATTGTATACGGGATTGATCGAATCCTCGACATCGTGGTTCATCTGATGAGATCATCGTGGAACATGTGGGAGCCAACATGGGTATCCAGATCTGGCTGTTGGTTATTGACCGAAGAACGTCTCCGTCATGTCTGCATGGTTCCCGAACCCGTAGGGTCTACACACTTAAGGTTCGATGACGCTAGGGTTATAAAGGAAGTTTGTATGTGGTTACTGAATGTTGTTCGGAGTCCCGGATGAGATCCCAGACGTCACGAGGAGTTCCGGAATGGTCCGGAGGTAAAGATTTATATATGGGAAGTCCTGTTTTGGTCACCAGAAAAGTTTCGGGTGTTATCGGTAATGTAACGGGACCACCGGGAGGGTCCCGGGGGTCTACCAAGTGGGGCCACCGGCCCGGAGGGCTGCATGGGCCAAGTGTGGGAGGGGACCAGCCCCAGGTGGGCTGGTGCGCCCCCCCATAAGGGCCCAAGGCGCCTAGGGTTTGGGGAGGGGGCGCACCCACCTAACTTGGGGGGCAAGTTTCCCCCTCTCCCCCCTTTGGCCGCACCCTAGATGGGTTTTGGGGGCAGCCGCACCCCTTGGGGTGGGAACCCTAGGGGAGGCGCAGCCCCCTCCCTCTCCCCTATATATAGTTGAGGTATTTGGGGCTGCATACATATGAGTTTTGACCTCTCCCTGGCGCAGCCCTACCTCTCTCCCTCCTCCTCTCCTGCGGTGCTTGGCGAAGCCCTGCAGGATTGCCACGCTCCTCCACCACCACCACACCGTTGTGCTGCTGCTGGATGGAGTCTTCCTCAACCTCTACCTCTCTCCTTGCTGGATCAAGGCATGGGAGACGTCACTGGGCTGTACGTGTGTTTAACGCGGAGGTGCCGTTCGTTCGGCACTAGGATCTCCGGTGATTTGGATCACGACGAGTACGACTCCTTCAACCCCGTTCTCTTGAACGCTTCCGCTTAGCAATCTACAAGGGTATGTAGATGCACTCTCCTTCCCCTCGTTGTTGGTTTCTCCATAGATAGATCTTGGTGACACGTAGGAAAATTTTGAATTTCTGCTATGTTCCCCAACATATTTATATACTAGCACATAGGCTCTGATACCACTTGTTGTGCAATCCATGTTCTTAATTAGCATTCCTGACCCACATGCTCCATGAGCTTACAAGAGGCCTTAGGCCTCCCCATAGTACCAATGATCTCCTTTACCAACTGTTCTGCCCGTTGCTAGTGTTAAGATTCCACATTCACTCCCAGGCCACCCCCCACCAAAAAAAGACTAGCCTGATGGGAAGGACACCCTCACCATTATAAGTCGTGCTCCACCTCCTCCTACAATCGCTTAGGATTAAAGCCAACAATCACGACGATCTCCTTACTCTTGTCCAAGGCCTCAAAATCCTCCTTCACTATCCTGCCCTTTGATCCAGCCTCGACATCCTCCTCCTCGGCCATGTCGGCGTCCATCCAAGCTAAGAGCTTCTCCATCTCCCTCTGACGTTCCTCGGCCACAGCGGCGGATTTGTACTTTAGGAAGTTTCCCTGTGTAGCATGTTTTGGTTTGTATGAATAAGAAATCATAAGATTTTTTTATATGTCCTACTTTGAATGAATAAAAATCATAGGAAATTTTCAATAGAGTTCAATCTCATGGAAATTTTCCGCATCTACACAATTTGTAGATGAGGGACCGATGATGGTTGTGTATTATACATGGTCATATGCTCAAGATTTAGTTTAGATATAAACTTAGTCAGGTTCGTGAGCGTATCCCCGACCCCCGTGTCGTCCTTAGGGCGGCTCGGGGGAACCCTAGGTACGCCGCCGCCGCCCCCCTCTACAGCACCTCCCCCCTCCAGCCGCCGCCGGATGAGTATGCCGGGCGAAGCCCGCGCCGGAGGATGGTGGCGGCGGGGATCTCCGCGCGCTTGGCGGCCTCGGTTGCCGGCGTGAGCCCGTGGTGGTGGGAGACTTGTCCTCTGCGTCTTTGGCCGGCGTGGAGGCTGCCCAGCGCGGCGTCCTCGTCCTCTCGCAGGTGATGGGCTGCCGGCTGCGCGTGGCTGCCTCGACGCGATGGCGTCCCGAGGTTTCAGATCTGGCTGTGGTGGGCTCGGCCGATCTGGCCCGTTAGCTTCGGCCGACGGTGAGGTTGGTGGTCGTGCGTGGTGATGGCGCCGCCGCCGCGCAGGAGGTGCTTGGGCCAGTGGGTTCGCATGTTGGCGGCGCTGGGGTTCCCCCATCCTCGTCCGGCAGCGTGAGGGTGCGGAGGTAGGGTTGCTCCGGGCGTAAGCCGATGGCGCGGTGTCTGCGGATGTCGCTCTCCTCTTGGGGGCTGTTGTGGAGCTCTCCGACCTCCTCCGCTCGCAGGTCACTTTCTTCGGGTGAAAGCCCAGGACCTGTGGTGCAGGACCAGACGATGGCGTGACACGTCGCTTCCCCTCGTGAGGGCGTCGTCTTGAAGACTGTGATTCCCTGCGTGCTTTCCCGGAGCTGGACTTGCACGACATCGCGGCGGGTGGCCGGCGATGCGCCCAGAGGTGGAGCGGTGTTTCCTCCTCCGCATCGAAGACGGCAGATCTCGGCGGCATGGTGCAGCGGAGACTCGGCGTGCGTGCAGGGAGGAGGTGGCTGTCTGGCATCATGGTGGCGTCGATGGCAGAGTGGCCTGACAAGGTATAAGCCTCAATATCTGCTCTGAAGACAGACCTGTGGAAGATGGCGGCGACGACACATGTGAGTGCGTCAGACCGGTTTGTGCCCCAGACCCGGTATGTGGCTCGGCTGGGGCTTCCGGCTTTTGATGATAGGTTTAGATGAGTGGTCTGGGTATTTGGCCCAGCTAGCATCACTTCGTCATATGGATAGGAGTAGTGGCATATGTTGCCAAGATGGCGGATTGAGGCATATTGTTGTAATAGTTTGTAAGGTCCTCGAGAATAATCAATAAAGTGGCCGCATGCATCTTCTAGATGCAGAGGCCGGGGGGTCATCCTCCTTTTCTAAAAAAAATATAAACTTAGTCATAGCCTAATCCCACTTATGCATGTCGCAAACAGAGCCAGCCTAGATGCATGTAGGATAGGACCAGCTAAACTACTGGTGATTATGGACCAAAACCCTGCATGACGTTTTAGTATGAAGACTGCCAGCCTTATCTGTTGAAACTATAGGTATAGGTGTCGTCTGCACTTGCTCCACTGGGATACAAACATTGTCCAATAATACGTAGTAGTAGTTTTCTTCTACCTATGCCTTACTTAACCATTGCCAAAAAAAGGCCACAAATTGGCATCAGCTCTTGTCCCTTTCTATTTCAGGCCAAGCACGCTATCCCATAAATGTTACCTAGAGTCTGCAATATTTTTACAGGTAAGAACAGAGTTGGTGAGCATATACTATGTAATCAAAGAGTTATATACCTAGGGGAGGGGTCAGTACCATTGCTCATTACTTAAACAACTAATAGCATACTAATTTAAATTGCAGGATCATAACCGAGGCTGTGACTTCTGCTTCAGCAGCTAGGCAAGTGATGAAAATTTACGAAAAGGTTGGGGTAGCTGAAATTTTTCCTAAGATCGTAAAAATGTTAATAAGAGTTTGGAATGGACGAAAGTTTCCTTATAAAATCTAGTGCAAATGGTTCCTAAGAAAAAACCCATAATCACCTCTCGAACAACTCATGGAGGAAAAGATTCCTAAGGATTAAAATCTTTGAAAATATTTTGAATCAGAAGAGACCCTTATAAGGCTGGGGGGAAATGATTACATGGCCTCTTTTGTTCAAAGGAATTTCATAGGGATTTTATAGAAATTATTTTTTAGTTTTTCTTCTATGTAGCATGTTTGGTTTGTATGCATAGAGATCAGTGGCGAATCTAGCAGGGGCGC
>NC_041393.1:145665609-145740152 GCF_002162155.2 Triticum dicoccoides
TTGGAAAAGAGAAATTACTAGTATTCGTATAAAAAAATTACCTTATTTGGGCTAAAGAATTGAGAGTTTTTGACTTTTTCTACACACAGTTAACTTTGAGCCCGCAATTCCATGGGAAAATTTCCATGGAGTTCGACCTCTTTGGAATTTTTCGCATCTACGCTGTCTGAAAACGAGGGACCGACTATGATTGGGCCAGCTAACCGTGTATTATACACGGTCGTCTGCTCAGGACTTAGTTTAGATTTGAACCTAGTCATAGCCTAATCCCACTTATGCAAGTGGCAAACAGAGCCAGCCAACATGCATGCATACAGGATAGGACCAGCTAAACTGCTGGTGGTTATGGACCAAAACCCTGCATGATGTTTAGTATGGTGGCTGCCTGCCTTATCTGCCGAAAGTATACGTGTCTGTCTGCACTTGCTCTACTGGGATACAGCCACTGTCTTTAATCACTGCCTAAAAACTCAGAAATTGGGCATCGGCTCTTGGCCCTTTCTGTTTCAGGTTAAGCATGCTATCCCATAAATGTTACTACCTAGAGTCTGTAATTTTTTACAGGCCACGAAGACCAGGACAAACACTAGTGGCACTCTGGAGGTTACACAGTTTTTTAGCATTTCCATTGTGTTTATCAAATGTCCCACTAAAATAGTTTGTCAAACCTCTGTTCTTCGAATTTCCATTGCATCTTAGCATTTCCATTTGTGGAGTAGCATTTTAAATAGAGAAGACCTTTGCTTATTGTACGAGTTCCGCCGATCAGGTAATGGCCTTCCCCAGAAGAACAGAGATGTGGGTTGCCACCTTTTGTGCGCGTAACTGGGGCAAGTACCACTGCTAATTAAATCGATGAGGTTCTTTGAGCATAAATCAAGTAGTTTGGATTCTCTCCATGGAGCTTGGAACTTTATCAGATGGAACAAATTTACAGTCGCCAGAATACCCTCTTTTTTCTTGCAAAAAAAAAAGAATGCCCTCTTTTTTCTAGTAGTATTTGCAACACTTTCACAATAGCCAAAATTGGATTTCATCTACTCCCTCCGTTCCATAATATAAGAGCGTTTTTGGCACTACGCTCTTGTATTATGGGACGGAGGGAGTAGTAATCATCCTAGGGGGAGACCATTGCCTTCCCCAGAAGAACATTTAGGTCTGAACGCACACACGCACACCCTACCCCTATGAGCACCTTCGAAAGACTGAGCCGGCATATCATCTTGAAATTTACGAAGTTAATAAATCCAGGAATAAATGCGAGCACCGGGATTTGAGCCCTGGTGGACTGGGGATACCACAGTCCCTCTAACCATCCAACCACAGGTTGGTTCGCAGTTGCTACCTGTTCTGTGAGCATGTACTACTTATGTAACCAAAGGAGTATTGCTGGTCAGGACCATTTCGCATTACTTGGCCAATCAACATAATTCTAATTAAATCGCTGGGATCATAAACGAGTCTAGGCAAGCTGCAATCAGATCGTCGTTTGGGTCCTTGCAGGTGTTAACTCAGCTGGCTGCCGCCTTCACCACAAGCGAGCTGAAAGCCGGCGAACCAACCGAATCTTGTTCAGATGGAGCAAACGTCAGAAGCCCGAGTAGTATATGCAGACTGCGGACCAAATAGGTTTTTCCCCTTTCTTTGGCCTGCGCATTTTTGGTTGGACAGGCAGGCAGTGATATTCTGAATATAATGCTCAACTACAAAGATCGAAACAACAGTTTTTCTCCCTTTTTCGAAAAGAGATGGGAACATGTATGCATATATAAGTGCCACAGAGACAGAACCATCATAAAGAGATCCCTACCAACCAGAGCCTCAGAACGGAAAGCGGAGCCCTAGAAAGCTCGAAAACCACCGCGCAACGATCAAAAAGCCGAAAAACGGAAGCAGACGGCGCACCAAGCAGCCGGTGTTCGTCTGCAGCAGCAGCGGCAGGGCACAGTAGGCAGTCACCTACTGTTTGGTGCGGCAGGACCGGCCCGGCCGTTCGCTGTTCGGCGTAGCATATGCTTGGCCGCTCCCGGGGGCATGGCGGTACAACTCCGGTTCTTCCTCTGCGTCGTCCTTGTCGTGGAGATCAGTGGGAGCAGGCCGCGCCTTCGATCTCCAGATTCCACTCTTGTCTGTCGACCAGTAGCATAACTGCATTTGTCGCTGCCGTCGTACAGACGCGGCCCGATCTGGGCAACGGGCCAAAACGAAGACGATGATTCTCTTCTCGTATGCCTGGGCTTTGGGCGTGCAAGAAGTATCTGTACTACATGCAGAATCTGACGTGATGTAACGTACTATTAACTGACAGTAATAGCAGAGTACTCCTACGTGCCTTTGCAGCTCCACTCTCGCTAGCAATGTAGGAGTACTCACCGACGACGAGATTCATCATCAACTTGTTTGTAATGGCCACCGACGAATCCATCCCGTCTGCACGATCGACCAAACCCTGCTTTATTTGGTGAGAGAGGGTTAAGGCGTCAGCGTTGGATCGTTAGCGGGGCGGGAGAAAAATGATCCGCGCGCGCTTTGCGTTGGTTGCTGCTGCTGTGTGCAGTCCTGGAGCCATGCGGGTTGGTTGATTCCGCGGCACTCAAAGGCGCTCCCTGAAGCTGACCGTGCAGCCGCCATCTCCCTCCGTTTGTGCGTGTCTATGGTCAAGCGCAATAATTCGTCGACGCTGCTGCTGCTGCCGCCGCCGCCTGAGTGTGATCCCTCTCGTGTCGCTTGTGGTGCTTGCGTCCTACGAGATTGCCTGCGACGCCTTTGGGTTCGGATCGACCGAGCAGATTGGACAGGTTTAATTTGGCAGATGTATCAAATATACCTCCCTGCAGTTGCACAAGCATAGATAGTCGACCAGCTGGCGATGTACAACATGGAACAGATTGCATAGGTGCGGAAATTACCCATGATCCAAAATGGTGCAAACATTCTGAGTACATTAGTTGTTCCGCACTTCCGGGATGGGTCGTGCCATCTATGGCTATGTATCGATCATGTCGTCTTCGGTGTTGTACCTTCTTTCTTAATGGACTATATGCAATTCCCATGCATGGCTTCAAAAAAAAGTACATAATCAATACTCCATCCAGAGCCACCTTTGCAGTGCTTCGATTATGAAATATTTATGGTTTTGGCAATTAAGGATTGGAGTTTACAGGCCAAATGTAGAATAGTCAAAGTACTAGTACTAAAAATAGACTTGATCACATTCGTAACTAACTCCGACCACCTTTGCAATGTTTTTTTTTAATTATGCATTCGTAACGAAAACACACAAAAGAGAATGGGCATATATAGTGGTACAAAGCACAAACCGCAGCTAAACTAACTTGCAATAGAAAAAACAGGGTCGCTAGCCGCTAATAATGATGGGTTAACTGATGCTACTACGTTGCTTAGGACCCAAACCTTAACTAAACAATCGGACTAGCTAGCTACCTACCTAGCTACAAAAAATCACCCTCTACGAACCAAACCTAAAGCTTCCACGCCTTATTTAACCCCCCTCGATCCAACCAATTTGTGTGCAAGAAAGTCCAACCCCATCCTCCTGCATGGCTACTACTACCACAGCATATCCAATCATGCAATCAACCATCTACGGCTACGCTTGTGTCTCAAAAACCTAAAATAAAAAATCAACCATGTACGCATGTCGGCTTACATACGCGTATGCGCCCCCTTACCACGACCAAGAAAGGAAGAAAACGCATTGATCATCACAGGGGAGGGGATGCTGCCAAGTGCACGCCAAGTTGCAAGGAACTTTTGTACCACCCCCTGGAATTGACACCTGAGAAAGAGGCGTGTGAGTCCACAAACCCACGGTTTCCCGGGGGATGAAGAAGAAATATATTCCACCTTGGGAAATCTACGACGTGTGGGTGTGCGAGCGGACGAACGCGTTGGGGAGGCGCCATGGTCAAGGCCCTGTCGCTGTGCCACCAACTGCGCAGCACGACCCCAAGTACGTATGGACAAGCCCCGGGTAATTACAAGCCGCCACGACGAAGGACAGGAGCCAATGATATGGACAGCCAGGACAGGCAACGTACGTACGTAGGAGAATCAACGGCTCTTCCCTCTCAAATAACAGTGGTGTGGTGTGATCGTCTCAGGTTCCGATGTTCCCGGATTATAGGACGCAGAAACTCGTATACAGTGACTGACATACCCGAATTATACGGACATGAAAATCAGCAAAAATTCGTAGTGGTTAGGCACTTCCGTATATTCTAAGAAAAATCGCAACAAAAAACAACCGAATCGTCGTATTAATGTCGAGGGGACCAAAAAATGATTTTCCAAATAACATAGCTAATGCGCAATTATAGTTGAATTTGCAGAATGAAGCGAGTATATTGTGTGAGTTATTAAAACTCAATCCGCAGGAATCTGGCTAAATTAAAGTTGTAATTATGGCATTTACTTGGTATAGAAGTGAAAGTTGTAGAAAAAATGGAATTAAAAAAAGAGAACGAAATCACACTGTTTACTTCCACCTTTACAGTGGGGCACCAATGGAAGGAGAGCTGCAGCAGCAAGGTCCGCCTCTATAGGACCGGCACAGCCGTCCTCGCCGCCGAGCTCCGGAGGGGGGAGGAGCTGGAGGACTCCGTCGCATCATCGTCTGCGTCTCCGGGTCCGGGGCACAACATGTGTAGTGTTTGATGAAATGCTCGAGAGAGAAAAGGCTTGAGAAAGGAGTGTTGATGATAACATTTGGGCCCGCATTCAACTTAACGGTCAATCAAACGGGCGGGCCACGGGTGTCATAATCGGCATCAATTTGAGCCGAACGGTAGCCAGTGTTTCCTTGCAGCAAATTATACTCAAGTCGGTAGGCATCAGCCAAGCAAAACAACGTGGTAGTTTTAAAAAACCATGGCCCAAATTGTGGTAGTAGTTTTTTTTGCTAGTTACTTTGAGTTTTTACTAGTTAAGATAAAAGAAAGTGTCACGGACGCACAAGTAGGAGGATGAAAGTTGGAATTCACCTCGGTCGACACTTGTACCACACACTCCAGCGGTCATCCACCACTCCACCACCCCGGTCGACACGCCACAGCGGGAGTGCGTGCGTGCGTGCGGCCTCCAGATCAACAACAACAACAACACAGACGCGGCCACGCTTGCAGGAGAGCGCCAACGACAAGGACCGCCGGCCTCGCCTCACTGGCACCAACATGCAGCATACGTAGGACAGCCCAGCGCCTTGCTGCTGCTGGTGCTGCAAACTTCACTTTACTACTCCCTCCGGTCCTTTTTACTTTGCATATTAGGTTTGTCCGAAGTCAATTTAATCCAACTTTGACCAAGGTTATATAAAAAATTATAGACATTCACATAACAACACCAATATCATTAGATTCATCTTAGAATATATTTTCATATTATATTTATTAGATATTATAGATGCTAATAATTTTAAATATAAATTTGGTCAAACTTAGCAAAGTTTGACTTTCGGCAAATCCAATGTGCAAAGTAAAAAAAACCGGAGGGAGTACCTTCCAATTCCGCCCTCCTCTTCTTGAGAAGAGGTCAACCCAAGCGGGCATGGCTCAAGCCCAGTCGCACAACACAACCCGCGCGCACACTTGCAACAATCAAACCCGCAGCCGCAGCCCAGCCGGCGAGCGAGCCATAATATACCAAACCCAAACCAAGCACTTCACAACCCAACAACCAGCATCGCATCATCGCCTTCCACGAGTCGCGCGCTCCTTGCCTTCCTTCGTGTCCACCACCATCTTCTCCTCCCTCGCTTCGCTTGCATAGAAGCCTAGGACTATCTATCTCTCTACGGGCCTCGCCGGAGATGTCAGCCTCGCCGTTGCTGTCGGCGGAGGAGACGACGCCGCCGTTGCATGGCGTCGTCGTGATCGCCCTCCCGGACCACGCCGACGACGGGGGCCGGGACGCGTTGCCCAGGAGCGAGGCGGCGGCGCCGGCGGTGATGAGACGGGCGTGGAGGCTGCTGCGCCTGGCCACGGCGCCGCTCGTGGTGCTCGCGGCGTTCGCGGTGGCGGCGCACTGCTACGGCCTCTACTCCTTCCCCTTCTCCGGGGAGGAGGACTGGAAATGGGGCGAGGGGCGCGCCTCATCCTTCCTGCTGCCGCTGCACCCCAAGCCCAAGGCCGCCAGCGCCGGCGCCGGCGTCAAGGCGGAGGACTCGACCACGGCCGTGCTGCCGGAGAGGTGCGTGCGTGCGACGAGCCGAGCCGGCGCAGGAATTCGAATCCCTTTCGCCTAAAGGCACAATTTGCTCCTTTCCGCCGTTTGGATTCTTTTTGTATCCTACGACGAAAGGAAGTTTGTTTCTTGGCCTTGGGTTGGTTGATTCCGTGCGCATTTGGTTCTTGTCTTCTTGGAGTTTCTCAGTCGCATTTTCCAGGGACTTCGGTTGGATCACCATCTTTGTCACTTTAACGTGAATCTGTTTAGATAACTTCTCATCTTCATTCTGGATTCCTTTATTTTTTCGCAGATTAGTGTGTCTTTTTTCTGGTACACTGCATGTTTGCAAATTGGACAGCACGAATATTCTATTAAAAAAACATATATTTTTCATGAATAATAGTTTCACATGAATGACCTGTCAAAAAAAAAAGCACGTGAATGAGTTGAACCCTTCCTTGCAGGAATTTGTCAAAGGTAACCAACTGGCCCAACAGGGATTTGTTCTTTGGAATGTTGCATTTCTGTCCTGTCAGGCCTGCTGGGTCATCAGCATAATTGACCGTCGACATATTAAATTAAGAATACAAGCCTGTATTTAGATATAGGCATGTCGCTAGTAGTATACACCAACAAGCAAAGACTTACACCGTCGACCTCTCAAAGTCAACATTTTGGTGTTCAGATCAATCTTTCTGTTCGCATGATTCATCTTTGACAAAGTCCTGTTCTTCGATTCTGTTGCCTATTAAGAATACAGTGCAATTTTCAGTACTAACATGGCATTGTTCTTCTTCTGATTGTTAATATGCAGGCAGTACTTCACTTCCATAAACATTGGCAATCCTGCAAGGCCCTATTTTCTTGATATTGATACAGGGAGTGCACTCACATGGATCCAGTGTGATGCACCCTGCACAAATTGCACAAAGGTGGGTATCATTTTCAGCCACATTTCATCTCGTGATAAGAACTCGGCCACGCAATTTCTGTGGATATCTTGGTTCCAGTGTTCCATCATGAGCCTGATTTTCAAAATTCACAGCGTTCCTGATTGGCTTCTTATCTTGTTACAGGGACCTCATCCTTTATACAAGCCCGCGAAAGAAAACATGGTTCTCCCCAGGGATTCACTTTGTGAGGAATTGCAAGGCAACCAAAATTACTGTGACACCTGCAAACAATGTGAATATGAGATCGCCTATGCGGACCGAAGCTCATCTGCCGGAGTTCTTGCGAGGGATAACATAAAGCTGATCACCGCAGACGGTGAGAGGGCAAACATGGACTTTGTCTTCGGGTACGGCACGACTTCTCCGATAACCAAACCTGTTCAATGTTCAGAGATGGGTGGTGATGTCTGTACACTAACAAACTGCCCATTTTGTGTACCATCTGTTAGGTGTGCACATGATCAACAAGGAAAGCTTCTGGACTCACCAGCAAGTACTGATGGGATCCTTGGCCTCAGCAATGGGGCAATGAGCCTCCCTACCCAGCTAGCCAAGCAAAGGATCATTTCCAACGTTTTCGGCCATTGCATCGCCACGGATCCCAGCAGTAGTGGCTACATGTTTCTCGGTGATGATTACGTTCCCAGATGGGGAATGACATGGGTTCCCGTCCGTAACGGTCCAGAGTGAGTCTCCCCCCTCCTTTGCCTGAAGATTATTCTCACATGCGGCTATCATTTCTCCCATGAATATCATGGTACCCCACATCGTCTTCGGCAGGATACGGCATGCCCTGCTTGCGGCAAATCTTCAAGAAATCTTAACCAATTCCTGTCGCTCTCAGGACTCAAACTGCAAATGGAAACTTTGCCCAACTGCTCCGCAATGTTGCTTTGTTCTTTACTTCTTTCTGATATTTGCGTCGCCTCCACAAATAAAGTGACCCCCTTTTTTCAGCAGCCGTAGCAATTGATATCACATCACACCGTCGAACTAGATTATATCCATGCACTATGCTGTGACACAGATTTCCTTTACCATGCATAAAAACATTGCGCTTCTTGTGATCTGTTATATGAAAAATCACTTTGTTGAGGTTAGACCGCGTATCTGACTGCAGTTCTGCATTTTGTGTACTGTCAGGGACGTGTACAGCACGGTAGTACAGAAAGTGAACTATGGAGGTCAGGAGCTTAATGTGCGAGAGCAGGCTGGGAAGCTGACTCAAGTGATCTTCGACAGCGGGAGCTCATACACTTATTTTCCACATGAAATATACACAAGCCTGATTGCTTCCGTGAGTTTTGGCATTGACTCTCCATCAGATGAAATGGGTTCAGTTCCATCCTTATACCTGACTATGATTTTGCAATTCAACAGCTTGAAGCGGTCTCTCCAGGCTTTGTACGCGATGAATCAGATCAAACGCTGCCTTTCTGCATGAAGCCTAATTTTACAGTGAGGTAATGTGATGGAAATCTGTTGGTAGTTAAAACACTGTTTGCTTCTTGATCATCGCAAGGGATGTAGAATTAACAACTTCACATTTCATTAGAAATAACCCTGCCCTTTCTCTAAATGACACTGAGCATTTTTCAGGTCTGTGGATGATGTGAAGCAACTGTTCAAGCCCTTGCTCCTGCATTTCAGCAAAGCATGGCTTGTGATCCCAAGAATGTTCGTAATTTCTCCCGAGAACTACTTGATCATCAGCGTAAGTTCACAGGCACCCCCAGCAATCACTTCAACCTCATTTCCTCTACGGAGTTCATCACCATCATACTTTTCCTGTGCCTCATTTTCAGGACAAGGGCAATGTCTGCCTAGGGGTGCTTGATGGAACTGAGATTGGCCACAGCTCAACAATAGTAATTGGAGGTAGAGACCGGTCGTTTGTGTGCCACATTTCCATGGCTTCACTAACCATCTCTGTCAAGCTCACCTTTCTCCCCCTTTGCTTGTTGCAGATGTTTCCCTCCGTGGGAAGTTGGTTGCGTATGACAACGACGGGAATCAGATCGGATGGGCTCAGTCAGACTGCAGCAGACCACAGAAAGCAAGCAGGGTTCCATTCTTCCTTTCGAGAGCATTGCTCGGTCAACTTCTTTAAATGGCACAGACAGATGATCACCCCGTGTTCGCCTGACCATGCGCTCACCTTTTCGACGCGCAATTCTGCGACCGAAGCTGCCATAATCATATAATGGATGTAGTTAAACAAGGGATATAGGGAAACCAAATTGGAAGAAAGGTGAATAGATATAGCCAGTACCTGTAATTTTTCTCTGCTGTATATACACCAAAGAAGCAGAACTCTGCATATCTGTGGATATGCTGTAGAGTATATCTCATCCACTTGTAAGACTAAGTGGTGAAGCATATCAATTTCAAATGAGTAGCAGTTATGTGATTTCTGATTTATTTGTTTTGTATTTCTTTCCAATATACATGAGTTTTTTTTTTTTGGTTGGTGGAATATCGCGTGAAGGCTACACACAATGTTTAACTCAAGCAACATAAGTCTCATGTCCAAACAATGCCCAAACAAACCACACCAACACATGGAAAGCAACCCCACACCTTTGAGCAGAGTGCAACAAAGCATAGAAATGCATTAAAAGCAAGCTCACAACAAAAGCATTATGGTGACTCATGAGCAAACTAAAACACAGCTACCTTCCCATCATCAGGTAGGTCAGGAAACATCTCTCTTGCACACATTATACATGACATCGAGCTGCGCGTGCAACTACCAACTATCCAAGAGTAACATGTTATTTACAGAGTGCTTCAACATGTTAACATTAGAAATACAAGGTTCAACAATGTTACCATATTGATCAACTTAGTGGCGGCAAACAGGAGCTCCATTAGCAACGCACCCCGGCAATGTTTTCATTGCACACACACGAGTTTTGTATTATACACATGTCATCGTCCAAAATTATTAAACAAACTGGATCACAAGAGTGAGTGGCAAGGTTTCCAGGTGGAGGGACCTTGCAGCGTCATCGTCGATGTCAACTCTTCAGCCCAACAGATCTGCATATTTTGGCGAGAACCCCGCCATCATCCACGCTAACTGCAGCAGGCTCCTCCACAGGGTCCTTGAAATTAGCCTTCTCACTCAGCTCCTCAAATGCGTTAACAACATTCTGTAGCCGGGCAACAAACTCGATTAGGAGCGAGGCAAATGTGGCCAAGGACAAGGCACTTGCACTTTCATATGTTTTTGACTCCTCGTCTTCAAGCGGCAAGTTTGGATGGAATGATCTTCGGGCAGGCCAGGATAGTAACGTCTTGTAACCGTCTATAGTAGCTGATGAATCATATCGGCTAAGAAACGAAGCAGCAGCAAAGCTCTTATAATGCTGAGCCGCAGTTTGATCAGCAATGGTAGGCTCCGTCACTTCGTTCTTATTCTCTTTTGCCACCGCGCTGTTGCCATTTATGGCATCTTTTATTCCTTCAGCTCGCTTGCTAGTGTCCCATCTTTCAGTGTTCACCAGAAGATATGACTTCTCATCAATCTTTTTTTGCAACTCTTCAGCTGCCAAGTGAACTTCCAGTAGAATATCTGAAGACCTCAACTTGGTCATTGTCTTAACATTGTCTCCAAGCTCGCGCAACACCTTAGCGCCTTCTCTGCCCACTCTATGAATTTCTGAAATGAAAACCCTTCTGCTTTCTGGCGGTGCCTGCAATTAAAATCAAATATACGTTTGCTTAGGTATTAAATGCAGAACTTCAACAGGTTGTCGAGTAAAATAAATTAGCAAACCTGAATTTCTGAAAGAATGCAACCATGCAATGCCATGACTGCAAAGGAACAGTGCCTCAATGCTCCACCAACTTTAGTGAAGCCCTTCCAAGGATAGTTCCTCGTTTTGTACGGACCATGGGGCGGTTCCCATATAGCAAAACCTAGCTAGAGCACATACAAAAGAACCGAGTCAGAATTGACAGAAAAGGCGAGATAACCCAAATAGAAGTGTTAGCTTTAGAGCAAAAATTGAACCAGGGTTTCCTCTTGTGCTGACGCCTCGACAGCTGCCCTGTACCCACTATATAGAGGATCATCAGAAGCTTGATATACAAGAATTTTTGAAGGGATCCTTTCATACTCCATGCATTTCAGATATCCATCGACACAGCCTAGAGTGAACAGCCAAATTGTCAATAAAGGCATATAAATCAGATGTATACTAGTGTAAAGCCCGCCCTTTGCTGCGGGTATTACTAAAGTTTTTAGTGAGTCTATTTTGAAATATTTATATGTAAAATTTGCATGTTTAAGCACTGAGTTGCAAAATCCAAACGTTGTTGAAGTGCATAAACCAACTGAAATGTCAAATTTTGGTACATTGGTTTTCTGCCACAGTTAAGCAATCTTAATTGTCGCATCCTTTGGAAAGTTACAAACTGAGACATCTTAATTGTCTTTCCACAAAGAGACATCCTTTCACCAAGGGATGTGTCTTTTAACCAAAGGACGTGAGTGTCCCAACTGCCAAGATCTAACGGACTTGATTGATCCTGGATATAATCCAGCGACTGTTCTTTTAGAGTGATGTGGCTTAATGTGGATGCTACATTAGGAGACATTTTTAGAATAAAGAGGGATATACCCTACGGCATTGCAATGACACAACAACTAATATTTTCTAACTTTTGTTAGCAACGTATAGTTGACAAATACTGTGATTCTAAGCATCATTATATTAAGAGTGGGGGTGGGGTATTACCTTCTAAGGATTTTGCAACACCAGCAAAATTCTTTGCAATCAAACTGTGCAAATCCTCTCCAGCCCAGATTGGGTAAATGCCTATATTGATTCCCAGACTGACAGCAGCACCAAGAGCAATCAATACAAATCTACTTACAGCCGTATCAGTGAACTTCCCTGTGTTGTACCCAGAGACCATGACATAAACGAATGTCAACAAGAATACACGAAATCCATATTCATAAGGCTTCATTGTTGGGTGTAGCTTTGCCAAGTTTGTCATAAAACCTAGCAGTCAAAAACATAAAAGTAGAGGCGTACAAATTAGATACACTTGTATAAAATGCACCAGGAAATGATCGCAGCATGCCCCAATGCTTACCAACAGTAAAGATGCTTATAATAAGGATCACTTCTTCCAATGCACCCAAGTTTTTGGACAATTCGGCAACTGCTAGAGCAAGCCCTCCTGCAGTAAGAGTTCCTAAACCCCTATTGAAACCTTTGCTCAATGTTGCACCTGCATAATGGCGGACCAGGTTACTGAAGGGGGATGCCTATTATTTGCAGGTGTACAAACACAGAGCACTATATTGAGACCGAGGTAAGACAGAGTGATAAATAACTGATGTTTTATGTATTGAAATGGTATTTTGAAGACCAGAAAATTCACATGAGAAAGAAACAGTCTTCAGTAAATGCTAACTAAGAACTACTGCACGTCAGCCATGTTACGAACTGCATAATGTGCGAGTGTGCATCTGTGTGAGTTCTACAATCGGTACTACAATGAAGGGTTCCAATCATTCAACTAGAATCTCTAGTAACAGAGGTTAGCGGTACTTTCAAACACTCATTGTGAAAAGTTTACAAAATACAACTAGGTAAAAAGAAAAACATAACCACTTCATATACGGAGCCAAACACCTCATTGAGCAGGCTAAGGAACAAACATGCAAACCATGAAGCCAATGATATAAAATTCAAAATTACCACTACCATTATGATTGACTTCCGCATCACAATGATATTATGGAAGACCAGCAAGCAACATCCCAGGAAATAAAAATACCAGTTGAGAACTACAGGTGCCTTTTGGTCAAATACTAGTAGTTTGTCTTCAGAACAACATTCATTTCTTTAGTCATATGTGTTTCTACCATTCCGTATAGTAAGTTCTACAACAGGCCCAAGATCAACGTGGTCCCAAGTAAAATCTCCAGCAATAAAATTTAGCGGTGCTTTCCATTGCCCATAGATAAACTAATGAAGTTTTCTTAAAGAAAAGGCAACTAGATCACTTTCTAAGTGGTGGCCCAGAACCTAAACAATCCAGCAAAGACAGAATCTACCGGCGATCGGTACATAAATTATAGGAACACCGCTGCATTAATCTACCTATCAACAAGGTCATCTCTGGTTTCGATAGTAGCGTGCACGTTTCTTGCATCACCAGCAATAATGGAAGGTCAATTGACAGGACCTGATGGAAGACAAATTCTCTGTGTCCCTTAGCAGTGAAATATCTCACTCTAAATGATGTTGATACAGACTTCTCTTTTTGATTGAGAGGCTGTTGAGATAGACTTTACACTCCTCAAATCTAAGCCTGCCTTTGAGATATAAAATGGGCAAAATGTGATCAGAATCGCACGGCAAAATGTTTACCCTCAGTTAAAATCACCATGCTCAAGTCATTGACGCATGGAGACATAAAATGGGCACACGACAGAGGCCTAAATTTAGCATTACGACATCAAGTCACGGGGAATGTTGAAGAAAGTCAAGGAGTTTTCCTTTTCCCCGAGACCTCGAACCAAGAACGGCACAGCACAGAAACCGTCGCAACGGAACGGGGAAAATGGCAGCGGAACTGCTTCGCAGACGACAAATATGTGCACGACCACTGCACGATAAGCATCTAGCGGCCTGCTGTCTGCTGTTGCCATGCAATGGACGAAGCTGATTGCATTGTCGTGCACACATCGTCCGCCACTATCGTGTGAATAGCACTGCTCAAATGGCAGAGGAGCGGCGTGGACTGGCGCCTTACCGATGCTGAACTCGAAGACGACGACGACGGTGAGGATGGCCCAGACGGAGTGGCTGACGATGTCGCGCGGCTCGCGGAGGAAGACGAGGAAGGAGATGAGGGCGAGCGCGAGGCCGACCTTGGCCGCGAAGACGGGCTTCCGGCGGTCGGCCCGCGCGAACGCCCACATCTCGGCCACCCCGTCGCAGAGCGCGCCCCACGCCCCCGCCACGGCGGCGCCGGCGCGCCGGAGCAGCCCCTGCTTGGGCCCCCCGTCGCCGCCGGCCTGGGAGCCGGGCAGGCTCCACGCAGACGAGAGCAGCGGGACGTCCCCCCGCGCCCCACGCTGGTCCTCGAGCGTCGACCACAGCGACCCCAGCTGCGCCGGCGGCACGCCCGCCGCGCCCGCCGCCATGGCCGGATGGATCTGCGAGAGCTTCTGGAAGGGTGCCGCGCGCGCGTGGGTTCGGATTTCAGGGTGCGCAGTGTTGCTTTCGGCCTTTCTTGGTCGGCTGCGCCCGCGTGTCGCGCTCTCCGCTATATGGATGGACTCTGGTCAGCCGTGGCGTCACCCCGGCGGCTGCCGCGCGACGCGAAAAGCTGCGGAGCCGGGGAAGGGACGGGAGGAAAGCGCCATGGGTGGCAAAAGGCCGCATTTTTATATGGCGGGATGGAATCCAGCGAGCGGCTGGCCGCCGTGCGATGCGATCCGCATCCGCTGCGAGAGGTGCAAGGCCACGCAGGGCAGAATCGATCCGTCCCTTTCTTGTGATCCGGGCGCGCGTGGGGTTGAGCCGTCCTTGTGCCCCGTTGTCGGATTGGTCGGTCTGATCTGAAGAATTCTTTTTCTTTTAAAAGATGATCCGAAGAATTATTGCTGCGTTGCTACTACTAGTTCAACGTAGGTCACGGATTGGTTCTTCCTGCCTTTTGGTTTTGGACCTCTTTTTTTTGCTGGTTTTGTGAGGCCAATTGCTGTTTGGGATCTGCCCCCTTTCGATTCCTCTGTCAAAGGGATTTTTCAATACATTTAGTACTAGTAACAATTTATTAGTCAATGGGAAATTTTCTTGTAATGTCCTTTCGATCATAGAAATAGGTTGTACAAAAAGAGGTAATTGCACCAGGATACAACAACTTTGGAGAATATAATGAACACCAACATTCAAAGAAAACTTCTGTGGGTTTGGAGGTTTTAAAAAAATCGGAAAAAAAACATGAGATGTTAAGAGGGTGATGGTTTATTGTCATGAAAAATTCCAACTTGAAGCGCATTACAATATATTCAGCAATTAATAGTAGCATTACTGTTCGGCACCGTTCACTATGCTGTTTTGTTATTTCTATAGCTCACATCCCATAATATATTTGAACTTGAAATTTTGTTTGGCAACAAAACATCACCCTCTTAACGTCCCATGTTCTTTTGAGATTGTTTTGAAACTTCATCTTTTCTACATGGTTTTCACCGTTTTTCACTGAATGTTGGTTTCCATGTGATATTCTCCCCCCAACAACTTGTACGATGGGTTATTTCGTAATTGGTGCGTGTTGAGACTATCCCTTTTGTAATGTCTATTATAACGTGAATTTTGAACGAGGCTATGTACTATGAATAGAGTGATGCACTGCTACAAATTATGGTTTTTGTAGCTTATGTTATATGGATCTACTCATCTACTGGTTCATTTTATGATGCTTTTTTTTATTGTGATTATGTTTCAAAGATGTTGTTTTATTGCTCCAGTTATGTGTTAATTGTTGACCTTTTTTCTTCTTATACACATATAGTTGAAATGATTTGTCATTGTTCAAATTATGTTGAAATGACGATGCTTTAATGCTCGAATTATTAGTGAAGTGTCGAAATGTCTTTTAAATATTGTATTGGTACCAAAAACTTCATTGATGCAACATACCTTCGATACAGGTGATGTCTACTACACAACCTTCTTCTTGTAGACTCGTGTTGGGCCTCTAAGCGCAGAGTTTTATAGGACAGTAGCAAATTTCCCTCAAGTGGATGATTTAAGGTTTATCAAACGTGGGAGGCATAGGATGAAGATGGTCTCTCTCAAACAACCCTGCAACCAAATAACAAAGAGTCTCTTGTGTCCCCAACACACCCAATACAATGGTAAATTGTATAGGTGCACTAGTTCGGCAAAAAGATAGTGATACAAGCGTAATATGGATAGTAGATATAGGTTTTTATAATCTGAAAAATATAAAAACAGCAAGGTAACTAGTAACAAAAGTGAGCAAAAACGGTATTGCAATGCTTGAAAACAAGGCCTAGGGTTCATACTTTCACTAGTGCAAGTTCTCTCGACAATCATAACATAATTGGATCATATAACAATCCCTCAACGTGCAACAAAGAGTCACTCCAAAGTCACTAATAGCGAAGAACAACCGAAGAGATTATTGTAGGGTACGAAACCACCTCAAAGTTATTCTTTCCGATCAATCCATTGGGCTTCCTATAAGTGTCACAAACAGCCCTAGAGTTAGTAGTAAAATAACACCTTAAGACACACATCAACCAAAACCCTAATATCACCTAGATACTTTAATGTCACCACAAGTATCCGCGGGTTTGACTATATGATATGCACCACACAATCTCAGATTCATCTATTCAAACCAACACAAAGAACTTCAAAGAGTGCCCCAAAGTTTCTACCTGAGAGTCAAGACGAAAACATGTGTCAACCCCTATGCATAAGTTCACAAGGTCACATAACCCGCAAGTTGATCACCAAAACATACATCAAGTGGATCACGTGAATATCCCATTGTCACCACAGATAAGCACATGCAAGACATACATCAAGTGTTCTCAAAACCTTAAAGACTCAATCCGATAAGATAACTTCAAAGGGAAAACTCAATCCATTACAAGAAGGTAGAGGGGGAGAAACATCATAAGATCCAACTATAGTAGCAAAGCTCGCGGTACCTCAAGATCGTGCCAAATCAAGAACATGAGAGAGAGAGAGATCAAACACATAGCTACTGGTACATACCCTCAGCCCCGAGGGTGAACTACTCCTTCCTCGTCATGGAGAGCGCCGGGATGATGAAGATGGCCACCGGTGATGATTCCCCTGAAGGAAATATGCCCTAGAGGCAATAATAAAGTTGTTATTTTATATTTCCTTATTCATGATAAATGTTTATTATTCATGCTAGAATTGTATTAACCGAAACTTGATACATGTGTGAATACATAGACAAAACATCGTGTCCTTAGTATGCCTCTACTAGACTAGCTCGTTGATCAAAGATGGTTAAGTTTCCTAGCCATGGACATGAGTTGTCATTTGATAAACGGGATCACAACATTAGTGGAATGATGTGATGGACAAGACACATCCATTAGCTTAGCATAACGATCGTTCGGTTTTATTGCTACTGCTTTCTTCATGTCAAATATATATTCCTCCGACTATGAGATTATGCAACTCCCGGACACCGGAGGAATACCTTGTGTGTTATCAAACGACACAACATAACTGGGTGATAATAAAGATGCTCTACAGGTATCTCTGAAGGTGTTTGTTGGGTTGGCATAGATCGAGATTAGGATTTGTCACTCCGAGTATCGGAGAGGTATCTCTGGGCCCTCTCGGTAATGCACATCATATGAAGCCTTGCAAGCAATGTGACTAATGAGTTAGTTACGGGATGATGCACTACAGAACGAGTAAAGAGACTTGCCGGCAACGAGATTGAACTAGGTATGAAGATACCGACGATCGAATCTCGAGCAAGTAACGTACCGATGACAAAGGGAATAATGTATGTTGACATTATGGTTCGACTAATAAAGATCTTCGTAGAATATGTAGGAACCAATATGAGCATCCAGGTTCCGCTATTGGTTATTGACCAGAGAGGTGTCTCGGTCATGTCTACATAGTTCTCGAACCCGTAGGGTCCGCACGCTTAACATTCGATGACGATATGTGTTATATGAGTTATGCATTTTGGTGACCGAAGGTTGTTCGGAGTTTTGTAGCTTATTTATAATAATTAAAGAGAACAACAGAGTTTTTTGCAATAATACCATGGTGCGATGTTGAAGGCGAGAAAGGACGTGCGAGCGAGCGATGACCGAGCCAGAGGGAAATCAACTAGGGGAGTTGCGGGGGTTGCAACGGTGTTTGGAGTAGTTGTGGACCAAATGCTATGAAAATATAATCTAAACCGACCGAAATAAATGCCTACACAAATTAATCCAAGGTTGGAGTGCCCCTCACAATGTAAATAGCCCCGGCTTTGCGAGGGATGGAGAGGTAGCTTCAATGCGTGGAAGATACAACGTGAGAAAGTGAGGTCAATCGAGAGACATATAGATAGAGAGACAAAGTAAGTGTGGTCCGACATTCATTGAACAGATATATATGCTCTGGAGAGATATTGTCTGATTGAGCCTTTGGCAAGGGTGAGGGCTGTAAGATAGAGCTTGGGAGATGATCCAGTCACAGACGTGTAGATATATTTTGTGCGTGGGAGGAAGCAAGGTCAATCGATCACATAGCGGCATCGTGCGATCGAAAGTGTGAGACGGGTTGGAGAGAGTGACCTAGATAGACAATGTGCGTGAGAGAGTATACAATGTGAATAGGTCGAATTGGGCTCAAACATGGTGATATATCGTTCTTGTCCGAGAAAGAGCGAGGTCAATCGAGACATACAAAGAGAGAGAGAGATAGGGAGAGAGAGAGAGAGAGAGATTGAGCGAGCATGGCCCGCCATGAGGTCGAAGAGTGGGGGCGGCTTGGATGGACTGACCTAGATAGACAATCTGCGTGAGAGAGTATAGAGAGTATCGATCGAGGCCCGAGCAGGGAGATATATCATTTGTGTGTGAAAGAAAACGAGGTTAAACGAGACTCAGATAAAGAGAGCGAGATTGAGCGAGTGTGGCCCGCCGTGCAAAAGAAAGAGTGAGACAGTCTCGAGGGAGTGACCTAGATAGACAATGTGCGTGCATGTGCACGAGAGGTTGGGGAGCTAGATAGGAAATGCATGTATGTAGCGCGAGAGGGTGAGAGGGAGAGGGAGAGGGGGAGAGAGAGAGCTCGGCATGGGGTGCAATGGCGGGTGTGTGAGGTAAATACATTTGGTAACAGAGTGGAAAAGGGGGGTGTGTAGTTGAGAGAGTTAAAGATCGAAACATGGAGAGAAAGAATGAACGTGTGTTAGAAACCGATAGCTTCCTAAGGTGGTTAGGAGAGGAAGATTGACCGATACAGAAAGTATGTAGCGTGTGTGTGGGGGGGGAGGGGGGCTAAAAACAACATTTGAATGTAGATAGTACGACACTTAATATTGATGTTTCAATTCGGTGTACATTGTAAGATTTGAACTGAGGACCATGCATATGGGTAATTATTTCGAATTCGTGCCATAATAGGTTTTGAAAAGTTGACATTGACTTGATTTGTTTTGCTATTTTATAGGTCATATGTTTGAATCCATCCAAAAGTTTTCTCACTACCATGGTGTTCATCATATACATATGAATTTGTATTAAAAAAGTAGCATGGATACATTGAAATGTGAAATCCACGTTAGAATTGGAGATCGATGCGTGACACACACTCTAATTCAAATAACTAATTATGTGACACACACACTCCAATCCATGTTAGCGTGGATACCATTTCGATTTTTTTCAAATAACTCCTCATTAATTAATTTATAGTACTCCCTCTGTTCACTTTTATAAGACCTTGAAGACATTTCAGACAATGTGCAAAATAGTTCATTTTAAGTTGTCTGAAACGACTTACAAAAGTGAACGGAGGGAGTATCTCGTTTAGAATGACTAATTATTGCAAGGAAAACACGGGCATGGTAATAATACAGATTCATTTGCAAATGAAAGAAGATTCATTTGCCTTCTCAAATGTAGGCACACCAGGCAGACCGGGGTCGTGTCGTGGTGGTCGCGTGTGTCGGACGGACGCGTAGCACCCAGCCACCCAGCCCCTCCCTCCGTCCCCCCCCCAAAAAAAGGACGACAACAAAATAAGTTCGCGCTTCCACGTTTCGGATTGAAATATCTGGCGGCCCCAATTCCAGCCTTGCAAAATCTCCCTCCTCCATCGTCCCCTTCCGCGCCCAGATTGCTCAAATCCCTAATTCGCCACCAACCCAAGCAAAGTTTGAATCGCCCCTCGTCTCATCTCTTTCCCCACCTTTGTGCCAGACGTCGACGTCGAAGACGACGGTCGCGCTTCACCACCGCACCGGAGCTACCTCGTCTACGCCCTCGTCCACCGCACCGGGTGGTCCACCGACAACGTTGGCCGCCGCAACCGACGTGCCTCACAGACACCGACTTCCACCGCATTAGGTGCGCTTCACCGATGCCGTCTCCCAGCTCACCGGGGCTACTTCATCGAGCACATCATCGCACCTCCGCCCCCAAGGTCATTGGGGCTTCACCAACAGTCTCGTCCACCGCATCATAGCGCTCCGCTGCCACTCAAGATCTGCATCCGTGCGCGGCCAGCCAACGCCAGCGCATCACCCTCAACGGCTCTGAAGTGACCAACACTCTAGCTAGGCGAGCATGCCCAAACGCCGGCCCACGTATCCACATATCACTCCCTTATGCACTGTTCGGACAATGTTTGGATATCCTTTCACTGCTCTCTTATCTTACACGCCTATGCAACTCTGACTTTAACTCTTATTTCTTTTGGAGATATCATCTGAAACAAGCAAATCCATTTTTAGCGAAGCATGACGGCACTACGGGATCTGGTACACATCATGCACACCCGTATAACCTTGTAAGTATTTGTCCTCCGGTACAACAGCAAGGTCGATTCCTCTTATACCAACCATTCGCCGTTTCAAAAATGCAGAGGGGGATACAAGGAGCACAAGGCCTGCACATCCAAGCAAGTGGTAACATGGACTTGTACATGGAACATCCCAAGCGCAAGCAGAGCTGCAGTAAGCCTGTACAACGAGCTAGCGTAAGTCCCTGCATTTCATTTAATTCGTACTGGCATTCGTGTATCATTTGTGTGCAGTGGAGGATCCACGAATTCAAGTTACTAGGGGTGAACATTTAACTTAAAAAATACGAAGGCACTTGCACTCCGAAAATCAACATAACTTGAGAAATGTGAAGCTACATGCACTTTGAAAACCAGCTAATGATCCAAAGTAGTTCCGATTATAAACACTAAATGATACAAGCACCAAAAACACAAAATGCAACATGGTGTACAAGGACTACAAACATGATCTGTACCTGCTTGAATTATTCATTCTCTGGCTGAAAATATCAAAGTGTAATTGCACCTATAACCAGTGCGCAAATTGCATATCAATATATCTATCCTGTACAAGTATGCCAATAGTTTCAAACAACATATTAGAAAATTATGTATGCTATGTTGTCATGATACAGGGACTTTGTGGTAGATGGCATCGACGTTTCCTCAAGCCATGAAAATGCACTATAATTTGCTTGTCATCAATGCCTGCAAATCTCTATGTCTCTCTCAACATAGCAGATCATCATTAGACACTAAATCCTTCAATGGGAGCTTGCAAAATGCTTGCATTAGATCCCTCATTAGACACTATATGTTCATCACCAGGAGCATGTAAAATGTTTGCATCAAATCCTTCATTAGCAGTTTGTTCATTAGACACTTCAGGCTCAAGAACGACATGAGCTTGTATGTTTGCACTGGAAACTTGATTAGATACATCAGATTCAGTCAGTTCAGTATTGATTGGGGGAGTTATAAAATAAGTAGAAATTGGTTTCATTTTCTCATAGATTCCCTACATACAAGCAGTTTTACAACACCACCAGGTTTAACTATTGGCCAGAAATTGAAGAGTTGAATTAGATATAATCAGGGATGTGATGTACCTGCTCGTTGCGCATGCTACTCTTGCAAGCTATGACTGTCCGTTTGCGCAAGCTTGATGCCATGCCCGTGTTGCCGCCGCTGCCTCCCACGCAGGCTACACCCAGGGTTGGATCTTCATCTTCTTGTTCTTCCGTTCGCTTGAAGCCCGGCGACCGTCCTCCAACGAGGGCGCGAGGAAGTGTTGTGGTCTGTCCAGCGGAGGCTAGGTTAGGAGCGAACCAGACTAGAGGCTGGAGCAAATGAATTGGGATTTTTCGTGCTGTCGATCAATATGGAGGCGCTTGTTTGGGCCGCGAGCCTGCTATAGGGCCTGCCTTGCACTTATGTTATTGGCCCATCCAAATTGAAACATTTTTCTTCATTTTTTACATTGCCTGCTCGTGTGTTGGGACGAACAAAACTAGCCTGGGCCAACCTGGACGACTCAAACTAGGTGCACACTTTCCAGCCACCCGAGGCGGCCGCCCGTACCAGCCCCTATGGTGGCGTCGCCCCTTTTTGCGTGTATGATTGGGGTAGTGAAAAATATTCCAGTGGCGCTTTTGATTTACCCACAGAATGTTTGAATTGCTTTTTCTATGAACTGAGCTCGCCAATAATGTGAAGGATGCCAGTCTTTTCATCCTATTGTAGATTGCTTAGATCTCGATATGCCAAAAGTAATCGCATGAAATATACAGTTAAAGCCAGTGTGATGTGTGTGGTTACAACTAGTCTGACTACACGTTCTCATATAAGATATCAAGGATGCACCATCTTACCAGATTAACCATCTGACTAACCAATGCAGTGTGGGAAGAAAGAAGTATTGGGACTGCATATCCAAGCAATTGATGTCATGGACTCCTTCGTATAACCTTGTAAGCGAAAAAGAAGTTGCAGTGTACCTGTACAAAGGACTAGCGTAAGTTCAGTTACCTGCTTCTCGGAATTTTCGTTAGCCACTTATTGCAAAATTGTTCAATTACGTTGCTTGGCTTAATTTAGTTTGCTACTGATTATATAATGCCACAGCCTGTTAATCCTATTATAGACTACGCCTATCTATGTGTTCGATACTTACTGTTAAGAATACATGTTTGCCTGAACTTAAATAGCTACTTGTTTGTTTAACTGATTTGCTGCTGCAACAACGGGTTACAATGATGTTAATAACTACTTTTCAGCATCCAATTGAAACTCTTCAATTCCTTGTTTGTTTAACTGGTTTGCTGTTATAACTTACAGTTGAGATGTTTTGCTAACTTCAACTTTTCTGAATCAAATCGGAACTTTAATGGCAAAATAGGTTAGCTCAAGATCAAAGAGCGAGGTCCCCATGGACGTTGTATCATCCCACAATAGTGGCACCGGCCCAATCGTGCATTATGAATTGCTAACTACTGAGACTCTAGAGGCTAAACTAGTGGTAGAAAGAGATTCTGCTTCTGCACTTAGAGATCAAGTTGACATGTTGAGGAAGCAAACAACACAATCACAAGCAGTACTCAAGACAACCATTAAATATTTGGTGGATTTCAAAATGAAGCAAGCTGAGACTGACCACATTGTTAAGGTCCTGAAGGAAAAAAGGAAATTAAATTCCCACTTGGTAAATCATAGGTGAAATGTTCTTTCCATCGTTGAGTAACATTTGTGTTGTTTGTTCATGTAATCAATCAAACCATTTGTTTTAGAGATCATGTAATAATTGTTTTTTATTTTTTGTTTTTTGGTTTGTAATTTTATTTGAGCACAAGTCTGTATTAATTGATAAGACTCGGAGACATTTCATTTTCATTGTTGTGCCAGACTTACAAATATGCCAATCGGGCTGAATGTGCATTCAACAATAATAGTAGTATAGATGGACCATAAGTGGCACGCATAGGAAAAGGCCAAGATATTGTAGTAGCTTGGCTAAAAAAGGATGTTGTTGTAGCAAAAAAAAGTACAGCGGCCTGGCTTATGTATGTTAGTTGATATTATTGATCCATATACTCTATAAGTGTTTATATGTCTGTTAGTTCTGTACATTCTTGGTTGATTGACTCGGTATTTGAATCTTGATACATCGCTTGTGTACATATCTAAATGGGAGTACACATTATGCTGCGTGTGACATTTGAGTTGGACATGAAGTGTTCCAAATATTCGAATTCACCTTAAACTGGATTCTAGCTTCTGAATTTGAGTATCGGCATTTGTAAACCATATTCATATATGACAGTGGAATACATCTTTGTCGTCCTTTTGAAGATATATAAAAACACATAGAATGATATATAAATATTCGTATAGGAATACAAAATGGATTCTAATTTAGTTGCCAAGGTAAACGTGGATGCTTATTGTCCCAAAATTCGAAAGAAGCGGCAAAATGTCCACTCCCACGTTGGCTGCTTGAAGCCAAGTGTTTGGGAGATGGAAATTACTGTCTACCCATTACACGGACAATCCATCGGCCCGATTTCCACTACTCTAAATAGGGGTAGGTTAGTAACTTCAATTAGACGTGACACGACCGCCTCTGAGCCCATTCCGACATGGTGGGCGCCAAACATGGGCGGCAAAACACATTTGATTCAAGCTCGTCCGAAAGACCTCTGTTTCTCCCTCCATCTCCCCATTCATACACGGTGGGCGGCAAAACAAACTCGACTCGGCCGAATTGACGCAGGCAAATATTTTCAATAGGGGCAGGTTTGTAACTTCACTCAGATGTGACACAACCGCCCTACCTGTCAGCCCCGTTCATACACCGTGGGCGCCAACCATGGGTGCCAACCACCCTCTCCTCGCCCGAAATCGCTCTAGGCAAATATTGGCGAGATGCGAGATTACCGTCCTATCCCCAACCGACGATACGTCCAAATTTTAAATGGGGGCTAAGTTCGTAAGTTTCCCATATTTCAGACAGGCGCATCCCAAAAACATGGTTCCCCATACCTCTCCCTCCATTTTCCCATTCATACACCGCTCGTGCTAGAACTGTTGGGGAACGTTGCAGAAAATAAAAAATTTCTACGCTTCACCAAGATCAATCTATGGAGTTCATCTAGCAACGAGAGAGAGGAGTGCATCTACATACCCTTGTAGATCGTGAGCGGAAGCGTTCAAGAGAACGGGGTTGAGGGATTCGTACTCGTCGTGATCCAAATCACCGATGATCCTAGTGCTGAACGGACAGCATCTCCACGTTCAACACACGTACGGTTGGGAAGACGTCTCCTCCTTCTTGATCCAGCAAGGGGGAAGGAGAGGTTGATGGAGATCCAGCAGCACGACGGCGTGGTGGTGGATGCAGCAACAATCTTGGCAGGGCTTCGCCAAGCTCTACGAGAGGGAGAGGTGTTGCAGAGGGAGAGGGAGGCGCCAGGAGCATGGGTGCGCAGCCCTCCCTCCCCCCTCTTTATATAGGGCCCCTAGGGGGGGCGCCGGCCCTAGGAGATCCAATCTCCAAGGGGGTGGCGGCCAAGGGGGTGGCTTGCCCCCCAAGCCAAGTGGAGGCGCCCCCACCCCTAGGGTTTCCAACCCTAGGCGCAGGGGGGCAAGGGGGGGGGGGCGCACCAGCCCACCAGGGGCTGGTTCCCTCCCCACTTCAGCCCATGGGGCCCTCCGGGATAGGTTCCCCCACCCGATGGACCCCCGGGACACTTTCGGTGGTCCCGGTACAATACCGGTGACCCCCGAAACTTTCCCGATGGCCGAAACTGGACTTCCTATATATAATTCTTCACCTACGGACCATTTCGGAACTCCTCGTGATGTCCGGGATCTCATCCGGGACTCCGAACAACTTTCGGGTTACTGCATACTAATATCTCTACAACCCTAGCATCACCGAACCTTAAGTGTGTAGACCCTACGGGTTCGGGAGACACACAGACATGGCCGAAACGACTCTCCGGTCAATAACCAACAGTGGGATCTGGATACCCATGTTGGCTCCCACATGCTCCTCGATGATCTCATCGGATGAACCACTGTCGAGGATTCAAGTAACCCAGTATACAATTCCCTTTGTCAATCGGTACGTTGCTTGCCCGAGATTCGATCGTCGGTATCCCAATACCTCGTTCAATCTCGTTACCGGCAAGTCACTTTACTCGTACCGTAATGCATGATCCCGTGACCAAACACTTTGTCACTTTGAGCTCATTATGATGATGCATTACCGAGTGGGCCTAGAGATACCTCTCCGTCATACGGAGTGACAAATCCCAGTCTCGATCCGTGTCAACCCAACAGACACTTTCGGGGATACCCGTAGTATACCTTTATAGTCACCCAGTTACGTTGTGATGTTTGGTACACCCAAAGCACTCCTACGGTATCCGGGAGTTACACGATCTCATGGTCTAAGGAAAATATACTTGACAATGGAAAAGCTCTAGCAAACGAACTACACGATCTTGTGCTATGCTTAGGATTGGGTCTTGTCCATCACATCATTCTCCTAATGATATGATCCCGTTATCAACGACATCCAATGTCCATAGTCAGGAAACCATGACTATCAGTTGATCAACGAGATAGTCAACTAGAGGCTCACTAGGGACATGTTGTGGTCTATTTATTCACACATGTATTATGATTTCCGGATAACACAATTATAGCATGAATAATAGACAATTATCATGAACAAGGAAATATAATAATAATCATTTTATTATTGCCTCTAGGGCATATTTCCAACAAGAACACCATCCCCACACCAGCCTCCGTCCGCCACCCCATCCATCGCCGCCGTCCTCCACCCCATCCATCGTCGCCGTCCTCCACCACATCCATTGCCACTGTCCTCCACCATGCTGGAGCGCCTACCAAGACCGCATCGTCCACTGCTAGAGATGGATGTTTCTCATCCACGGCGACGGACCAAGAGCCTTGCATCGCGTCCTCTCGCTTCATCGGTGTTGTCGTTCTCTTTGCCGGGGCCGCTCACACGACCTTCTCTTCCACCCCAATGGGACTTATCCCCTGATGCACCCATCTACCGTCACAGATCTGCTTCAACGCCACCGACAACCATCACACCCCCGATGCCTACACGGCGCCGCAAGAGAGGTGGTACTTCATATCTCCTCAACTTTTTGATCTCAACCAGAAAATAGATCTTAACTTGGTTAGTCTACTTTCTTTTCAGCTCTTAGAATTTAGTTCTTAGTTTGAAGCAAACAATGGATGCTAAATATCATTTCTCCAGTTTGCAGCTTCAAATCTGCCATGGCACAGTCATAATACGGTTTAAATGATCATGCTTAGGGTTTAATTGATCATGTTGGTTCCGTGGTGGTTTCTTTAATAGAAATCGGAGGGGAAACCCTCTTTTGCTAAAAAAATATGCTTAGAGTTTCCCCCTTTTATGATCACTATACGATTAGAATACGTGCTTCGCGTCATAATAGCATTGCTCCACCCATCAAGCTAAACAAGTTTAGTTGTTCAAATACGAATTCGATATTATTAAAACAGAGTCGTCTAATTGGTCAGCTAAATGTTCCTAAATTAGTTTCGAAAATGCATGTTCGCCACTCGGGTGTGTATCTCTACAGGGTGCCCACGGTGGGCTGACCCACCCTGGGATTTTGGGTCGTCCCAGGCCCTGATTCCCCTCTATTCTGTTGTGCGCTTCCGGTCTCTACTCGCCCCCAGCCGCCTGCCTCACCGGTGACTTGTCGTCCCTGGACGGCATGACTCTAGGAGGAGACGCCGGACTAACAGGAGGTCAGGAGCCGCTCGCCCAACAGCGTCACCACTGCCCGGGTGCGCCGCCGTGCCTACCTTCCCAGTCCGTTCAGGGCTCAGGCATGCAACACCCACTAAGCCAACCCGATTTATCCTGAGATATGTCCTCAACACTCAGCAGCCACTCCTCATCGCCCATTTTCTAATTGATTCATTACTTATTAGGCAGGACTCTCATTAGGGTTTGTTGTGTGCTCAGTGCTACCTACACTTAATGGTTCAGATGTATTTCGGTAATCTTTAGTACCTGTAAAGTTCACAGGGTTTTCAAAATTCCGGCCCTTGGAACAGACAATAGTCATTTTGGATTGTTGGTCGTAGTGACATTGACCCAGATTACTACTGCAAGCCAGGTTTGTTGACAATTTTACTTGTCTTTCTCTTATTCAATATAATATCCAATTATTCACGTTGATTAGTTGCAAACAATAAGTGCTAGACAAACTTCTTGATTCAGATTTTGGACGGTCTCTTACTGCAGTTACAATTCTGCCTACTTGTCCTAGTAAGCTCACAAGTAAATGAATGATTCACTACATCTATGCTTGCCTTGTCATATTTGTTGTCAATATTCTTTTAGGGTGGACCACCCTGTTTATAAATACTAGAACCGTAGACACGAGTGAATAGTATTTCTCTATGTGATCTCTTCCATCATGTGTGGGCAACGAACACTGCATTGTATAGAAAGAAAGTGTCATTTTTAGCTTTTACATAGGCTTCGATCTTTTACATGGAATACAATCTGCCTACTTGCTTTGTGTCGCACTACCAACACTCCACCCTTGAAGCTAAACATTATGCCACTCATAATTCCGTAGTTTATTTGTTCAAATACGAATTTTATATGAGTCTAATGTTCCTACTTCAGTTTTAAAATGTGTGTCTGCCTGTTATAGAGACATAAGGGGTTTGTATTTTTGTGTGTGGTCTGGTCAACACGGTTGGGGGTGAACTTTGCATATGCAAGGGGTTTATAGGGAGACACTCTTCGAGTTGAATCCGCAATGCATTCCATAGATAATCTGACTACTTTTTATGTTTTCATGAATCTCAGATTCTGAACAGCATCATAATGATTATGAGCTTGTGCGCCTGAAAAGAATAAAGCAGAACAATGCCATGGCTGTGAAACTTGACATTAAGGGACAGAAATCAAGTCTGGATGCAATGCAATGAAAACGCTCTCCACCTACAGATTCATGCTCAGAATATGATCCTAACAGTGATTCTGAGCTAGAGGGAGACCTAAGTCAATGTAGCTCCCTAGTGGAGGAGTCAGAGGAAGATGCCCTATCTTATTCACCCATCAAGGTGCTTGCTCTAATTTTCCAAGGTTATATTGGTCGCAAATATCTTGCAACTGATGCTTTGCATTGCTTCTACTTTGTTGAACTGCCATTAGCTTAGTTTACACATCGTGTATGTGAATACGCCCTGCCTATCCATTTTCAGTACATATTCCATCTGTCATCATACCATATTTATCCATTCAAATGCTGTTCTTGTGTATCAGACGTTCAAAAGGAGGAGGGCGATTGCTGATCGTGGAGGAGCACAAGCAAAGTATTTGGAAAAGGTAGTGGCACCTGATAAACCAAATAGCCCATTAGGTGTAGTTGCAATATCACCTGACCCACAAAACACCCCAACTCTAGCAGACTCTATCCCTACTACACTGGTCATTTCTGATGCCCCAACTCAGTAGACCCCAACTGCAGCAAGCGGTATGATTATGCCAGTTGACATAGCACCAGCTCTATGATGCAAAACCCCCATTCCAACAAAGAGTACACCAAATCCAGTTGCCAAATCCCTTTTTGAACCAGAGAGAGCCCTAATTGCAGCAAATAGGACCCCTGTTTCATTTCTTCCCAGTTTAGAAGATGAAGCTTATATTGTTGTCAGGAACTTTGTGCGCTCTTTCCTTCATGGAAAGATTATACCACATACACAGAACAATTTCCAGTCTTCCTCCGCAACTTACGCGTAAGTAATGCACTAATGTTATTCATGGTCATTGCTGCATATGTTTTTGCTGACAGAAGACACAAGATTTCATTCTTTTAAATAGGCGAGGAGCAAACCGGACTGTGAAGACGAGCAAGGGTTGGTTGCACTTTTCAAGCACTCGTTGATGAAGTATCGTTGCTACCTGAGGCAAGTGCACTTTGATGGTAAGCCTCTAAAGAAATTTTTGTAAAGTCTCCGGTGCTACATTTATCCGACGGTAACTGGAATAATCTTGTTACACATTGGTCTCGGCTGCAGCATAAGGTACTGTCTATGATATCACATCACAATTTGAACTACGTTTCTGCATTTGCCTTAATGTCTCACTTGTACGAAAATTGTTAGCAGAAGAACATTCATTCTCAAGGGACCACATAATCTCGCAACTATATTGCACACTGCATTGCTCTTGTGAGTACCTCTTGCCCTGTATGACCATACTTACTTTCATAGCTGTTTGATTATGTAGCATCACTGCACATGTTAGCCTCGTTATCGTCCATTTGGTGGACATTATAAGATCCGTATGGACTCTTACATAAATTTAGAATCAACCCAATACTTTTGAAGAGGTTTAGCTCTACAGTCCTCTTGTAAGGACTGAACATCGTCTATCACTATACTTACATTAACAGCTACTCCCTCCGTCCCATAATATAAGAATGTTTTGTATAGTACACCAGTGTTCAAAACACTCTTGTATTATGGGAAGAGGGATTGGTTCATTGTGTAGCATTCTGCATCTTATCTCCCTCGCCCATCATTTAATAAAAAAGATCAGATCTATATTTAATCTTACCAACAAGTAGAATACACAGACAATGCCAGTGAAGAAGTGTAGCCCATTGCTTTTGTCAGTACATTTTGTCCTGTAACGCTTGTACTTCCAGGGATTGGTAGTTGATTATGTAGCATCAATCTGCATCTTATCTTCATTATCATCTATCCCTTCTAGTATTATCATATCTATATTACTCTCTACAAAATATAGAGTACAGACAATGCTTATGAAAAAGATTATGTGCTAAAATTCTTGAGTTATCCTTCCCTTGACATGCAGAAGGGCATTATAAAGCCGGTGTTAACTGTTAATGTAAGTCAGTCCTTCTAAAGCCTTTATCCTCAACTGTTGTTTAATTTGTTCATACTCCATATCATTTACTGCTGTTTAGTTTGTTGTTTCTACCAAAATTCATGTTCGCAAGAACTGTAAGTTCTAAGTTTTACTTGTAAAACCAAATTCCTTATTCATACCATGCACATTACTCAATACTCCCTATATGTATGCTTGTTTTTGTGGATCTATAATCCAATGTGTGGTGAAGCAGCCCACGTTTGCACCTTGTCATCTCCTGTTTTATCTTACTGATGTGGCTGATGAATTAACAACATGCCATGCACATTAACCAAAATAGATACAATGATTTTCTTTGCCCTTCATCTATGCTTGTTATGTTGACATGGTAATCCATTAGTGTGGTGAAGCTCCCTGCATTATGAACAATGCCAAATTATGCTATTGATATTTTGAACTTACTCTTTATTTTCTAATTTGAAATTGGATGTAATTGACAGCACAATTATCATCTTTGTTTATACACGTGCAAAACCTGTCATCTCTCTGCTTTGTTTCAGGGTGATATGCCTGATGGCATGCACAAGTCTGCTGAAGGCTGTGAGACGAACCCAACATATATTGCAGTGTAGGACCTTGAGAAGAGGTGTCTAGAAGGGGGGGGGGGTGATTAGACACTAAGTACCAACGTTGCAGTTTTTAGCAAATTTAAGTTCAAGTGGAGTTTAGGCACAAGTTTAACATTCACAACATATAGCAAGCAAGCATGCAAAGAGTATATGAGCAGCAGAAAGTAAAGCATGCAACTTGCAAGAATGTAAAGTGAAGGGTTTTGGAGGATTCAAACGCAATTGGAGACACGGATGTTTTTGGCGTGGTTCCGATAGGTGGTGCTATCGTACATCCACGTTGATGGAGACTTCAACCCACGAAGGGTAACGGTTGCGCGAGTCCATGGAGGGCTCCACCCAAGAAGGGTCCACGAAGAAGCAACCTTGTCTATCCCACCATGGTCGTCACCCACAAAGGACTTGCCTCACTAGCGGTAGATCTTCACGAAGTAGGCGATCTCCTTGCCCTTACAAACTCCTTGGTTCAACTCCACAATATTTGTTGGAGCTTCCCAAGTGACACCTAGCCAATCTAGGAGACACCACTCTCCAAGAAGTAACAAATGGTGTGTTGATGATGAACTCCTTGCTCTTGTGCTTCAAATGATAGTCTCCCCAACACTGAACTCTCTCTCATGGGATTTGGATCTGGTGGAAAGAAGATTTGAGTGGAAAGCAACTTGGGGAAGGCTAGAGATCAAGATTCATATGGTAGGAATGGAATATCTTGGCCTCAACACATGAGTAGGTAGTTCTCTCTCAGAACTGGTAAGTTGGAAGTGTAGGTTTGTTCTGATGGCTCTCTCCATGAATGAAGAGGAGGTGGAGGGGTATATATAGCCTCCACACAAAATCTAACCGTTACACACAATTTACCAATCTCGGTGGGACCGAATCAACAAACTCGGTCAAACCGATTTAGTAAATCTAGTGACCGTTAGGATTTTCGGTGGGACTGAAATGCAACTCGGTAGGTCCGATATGGTTAGGGTTAGGGCATAACGTAATCTCGGTGAGACTGATTACAGAAACTCGGTGAGACCGATTTTGGTAATTAGCTAACCAGAGAGTTGGTCAGGCAAACTCGGTGGGACCGATTACTAAACCTCGGTGGGACCGATTTTGGTAATAAGTTAACTAGAGAGTTTGCATTGTAATCCCGGTAGGACCGATTGCTCAAACTCGGTAGGACTGATTTTGGTAATGGACATACACAGAGAGATTACAATCTCATCTCGGTGAGACCGAGATCCCTATCGGTGAGACCGATTTGCCTAGGGTTTGTGGTAGTGGCTATGACATCTGAACTCGGTGGCGCCGAATAGAAAGAATCGGTGTGACCGACTTTGGCTTTACGTTTAGGTCAAATGAGGATGTGAGAAAGTAGTTGAGGGTTTTGGAGCATATCACTAAGCACATGAAGCAAGAGGCTCATTAAGCAACACCTCATCCCTCCTTGATAGTATTGGCTTTTCCTATAGACTCAATGTGATCTTGGATCACTGAAATATAAAATGAAGAATCTTGAGCTTGAAGCTTTAGTCAATCCCTTGTCCTTAGCATCTTGAAGGAGTTCCACATCCTTTAGTCTATGCCACTTCATTGTTGAACTTGTCTGAAATATACTAGATAAAAGTGTTAGTCCAACAAGAGATATGTTGACATTAATTACCAAAACCACCTAGGGAGCACTTGTGCTTTCAATCTCCCCCTTTTTGGTAATTGATGACAACATACATAAAAGCTTTAGATAAGGATATAAAGAATAGCAAGTAAAGCTTTGGAAAGACATGTAACAAGCATAGGCTCCCCCTACATGTATGCAATCATGTGAAATATAGAATATAGAAGCATGTGAGAGCATAACCATGGTAGAGTAAGCAATGAGTTACATGTATCTTGGCCATATGCATCAGAGCAAAGAATATTAAAGAAAATACCTTCATGCTCATGAGTCCTTCTTGCAAACAGTATGTACATCAGCAAGAATTCCTCATACACATGATTATGATGCATATACTTACCTTGTAGTCTTGAGTTGGCTTAGGATGGAATGAACCTGCACAAACAAGGTTAGATAACACAGGTACATCCACTAACCAGGGCAAACAGAAGAAACCACAAGAATACCAAGACTGGGATGACATGTAGAGAGTGAGTACAAAGTACCACATTGGATTAGACATGTCCCCGAGTAAAGATATGCAGTGAATTTAAATGATTTCTTTCCCTTAGATGTCTTGCTCCCCCTGAATCTAGCATGGGATACTGGGAGAAGATAGGGAACAGAAAATCAGAGCTGAAAGAATCTGAATGAACAGAGCTAGTGCAAACTAATGCAAATAAACACATATGAACATGTCTTTCCCCCAAAAAGACATGTGGCATCTCTCCTCTTGAACACCAAGTATCTGGGATCCTTGAGAAATACTTTCTACTTGAGTATTTTCTCCCCCTGGAGATCTCTCTCTCCCCCCGTGGAAGTGATATTCTCTGATGTGATCTCTCTCTAAATGATAAGCTTTGATGTGATCTCTCTCTCCCCCTTTGACATCAATTTACAAGAAGGGCTTCTGGAATTTGTCGTGAATGGGTTTGATCCTTGAGTCACAGCACAAAGCATTTATGAAAATGTGATGCTTGTAGAGGACAAGATTCATTGAGTGGAGCTGGAACAGACGAAACATAGAATAAGTGGCAAACTATTTTTCCTGTGGTGAAATCGGTGGCACCGAGTTGTATGCTTCGGTTGTACCGAAAGAATTCGGTTGGACCGAAAATAACTAATCGGTGAAACCGAGTTCATCGCAGAGAAAACACTTGTCACCTCAACTCACTAGACTAATAGGATCTCACAAAGATTTGCAAGGAATTAACTAAATGATATGCAATGAATCGGATTCATAAAATGCAGAGCAAACAAAAACAAAAGAAAGAAAGAAATCTAGATGAAGTCTTTTTTTAAAAAGGGGAAACAAATATGCATGAGACAAATGCAAAAACACAGAAAAGAACACAAGAGAATTTCATCTAGAGATGGTCGGCGACAAAGTCACCTATGTTAGAGTATATTGACTTAGGAGTCAAGTGAGATCACTTGATCATAGGTCATACTCATCGTTTAAGCTCAAAATGGGGTTACCATTTTTTGTTCAAGCATCTTGATGTATTCACATCTTGTCGAGTTGCTTTAGCTCATGTCTTGGAGTAAAGCTTCTCTAAGATGGAATAACATACCTTGGTTGATGGTGTTGATCATGTAGTTGAACTTGTGTGGATTGCTCAAGGTTGATGTAGCTCATCAAGAGTTGGGAGCACCACTTGGAATTTGAGTCTATCTACCTACATGGGTTAGTTCTTGCAAGGAAGAGCACTTGTGTATCCAAAAATGACAATCATGAAGCTCAACATAGAATTTGTCATAGGATATGTTTGAATGGTTTCGTGCTTCCTTGTCCTCAACCACCTTTGTGTAGAGACTTGGTGATGTAGAGATTGCTCAAGATGTGAGTAGGTTACAATCTCATGGAATTTGATTCAACCAAGTACCTACATGGGTTAGATATCATGCAAGATGCAAATATATCCAAGACATAAGATTTCATCATAAGAGAAATATCAAGGATTAGTCATAAGCTCATGTCTTGCATGTATCCAATGGAGTTTCTACTCCAAGTTTGAAGCATCAATGATGTTCAATTCTCCTCTCAACCTGCAAAACACTTTCTCATCAAGAGGTTTAGTGAATATATCCGCTAATTGCTTTTCGATGCAAACATGCTTAAGATCAATGTCACCCTTAGCAACATGATCTCGAATGAAATGATGACGAACTTCAATATGCTTAGTTCGAGAATGTTGCATAGGATTATGTCCAATTTTGATAGCACTTTCATTGTCACAAAGCAATGGAACATGTTTCACATATATCCCATAATCTTTAAGAGTTTGGTTCATCCAAAGTAATTGAGCACAACATGAACCAGCGGCAATGTATTCCGTTTCGGCAGTGGATAAGGATACCGAGTTTTGTTTCTTGGAGGACCAAGACACAAGAGATCTACCAACAAATTGACAAGTACCCGAAGTGGACTTTCTATCAACCTTGTCTCTGGCATAGTCTGAGTCAGAGTAGCCAACAAGATCGAAAGAGGCCCTCTTAGGATACCAAATGCCAAAATTTGGTGTATGTATTAAGTATCTCACTATCCTTTTCACAGCCTTAAGATGACATTCTTTAGGAGCAGCTTGATATCTTGCACACATGCACACACTTAGCATAATATCGGGACGTGAAGCACATAGGTATAACAATGAACCAATCATAGAGCAATAGACCTTTTGATCAACCGGTTCACCATCTTTGGTCAAATCAAGATGTCCACTAGTAGGCATGGGTGTAGACATACCTTTGCATTCTTGCATATTGAACTTCTTGAATAAGTCCTTAGTGTACTTCGTTTGAGAGACAAAAGTACCTTCCTTAGTTTGCTTGATTTGCAACCCAAGAAAGAATTTGAGTTCACTCATCATTGACATCTCAAACTTCTCCGACATTAGCTTTCCAAACTTCTCACTAAAATGAGGGTTAGTTGATCCAAATATGATATCATCAACATAAATTTGGCATACAAATAATTCTCCATTAACCCTTTTAGTGAAAAGAGTAGAATCAATTTTCCCAATTTCAAATCCCTTTTTAAGAAGAAACTTCGTTAAGCATTTGTACCAAGCTCTAGGAGCTTGTTTAAGACCATAAAGAGCTTTGTGAAGTTTGTAAACATGATTTGGTTTCTTAGGATTGATAAAGCCGGGAGGTTGTTTAACATAAACTTCCTCGTCTATTTCACCATTTAGAAAAGAACTTTTAATGCCCATTTGGTACAATGTGATATCATGGTGATTAGCATAGGCAAGTAAGATGCGAATAGACTCAAGTCTAGCAACGGGAGCATAAGTCTCACCATAGTCCGTACCTTCGACTTGTGTGTAGCCTTGGGCGACGAGACGTGCTTTGTTGCGAACTACTTGTCCATATTCATCTTGCTTGTTGCGAAACACCCATTTGGTACCGATGATGTTGTGGTTGTTGTCGGGCTTCTCAACCAATGTCCAAACTTGGTTTCTATCAAAGTTGTGTAGCTCTTCATGCATAGCATTTATCCAATCCGAATCTTCCAATGCTTCTTCGACCTTCATAGGTTCAATGCTAGAGATGAAAGAATAGTTTTCACAAAGGTTAGCTAAACGAGTTTTAGAGCGAGTGATTCTCCCGGTTTGAATATCATTGTAGATTTGCTCGATGGGATGGTCTTTAGCAATTCTTGCTCGAACTCGTGAAAGCTTTTGCTTGGTTCTTGGTTGAACATCTTCTTCATCTTCTTCTTCTTCTTCTTCTTGATCTTCTTCATTGTTGGCGTTGTCGTTCTCTTGTCGTGGTGGAGAAGGAGGTTGTTGACGTTCTTGATGCACTTCCTCGTTTTCTTCATCTTGGTGTGTCCCACTTGTGGATGCTTCCATATCAACTCTTGGTTCACCTTGTCGTGAATTAGAAGCTTCCACTTGGATGGATGAGGTACTCTCCTTCACCTCTGTTGGACGAACCTTGCCAATAGACAAGTCTTGGATTGCTTCTGAATGATCTTTGTCTCCTACATCAATTGGCAATTGCTCTACTTGTGAGCCGTTAGATTCATCAAACTTCACATCTATCGTATCTTCAACCTTTTGGGTGAAATTGTTGTAGACACGGTATGTGTGAGAGTTTGAGCCATAACCTAGTAGGAAACCTTCATGAGACTTAGAAGCAAATTTAGAACGACGATGCTTATCAAGAATGTAGCACTTTGAGCCGAATACTCGAAAGTATCCAACTTGGGGTTTGTTACCGGTGAGGAGCTCGTATGCCGTCTTGCCGAGTAGCTTGTGAAGATATAAGCGATTTGTTGCATGACAAGCTGTCTCAACCGCTTCTGCCCAAAAGTGCTTCGGTGTCTTGTACTCATCAACCATCGTTCTCGCCATTTCGATGAGCGTCCGGTTCTTCCTCTCAACAACTCCATTTTGTTGAGGTGTGTACGTAGCCGAGAACTCGTGTGAAATCCCTTTTTCGTCAAGAAAGGTGTCCACATTTGCGTTCTTGAACTCCGTTCCGTTGTCGCTGCGAACCTTCTTGATCTTGACTTCAAACTGATTTTGGGCCTTCCTAGCAAAGTTTTTGAAGATCTTTTGGACCTGCATTTATCATCGAGAAAGAACACCCATGTAAATCTTGAAAAATCATCAACTATAACTAGACCAAAAGAACTTCCATCGAGACTCTTGTAAGAGTTGGGACCAAAAAGATCCATGTGAAGTAGCTCAAGTGGCCTCCTTGTGGTCATGATGTTCTTCACGAGATGCCTTCCTCCAACCCGTTTACCTGCTTGACAAGCACTGCAAAGTCTATCCTTATCAAATATGACATCGTTAACACCAAGGATATGATTCCCTTTTATAAACTTGTCAAGGTTTCTCATGCCAACGTGACCTAGTCGTCTATGCTATAACCAACCTTTTGAGGATTTAGCAATGAAGCAAGTTTTAGGTTGAGCCTTTTTAGTGAAATCAACAATGTATAGATCACCTCTACGTATGCCGGTAAAGACCATTTTATGATTGTCTCGACGAAACACTTGGCAATCTACTTCAGTAAATAGAACATTGAAACTGAAATCAGCAAGTCTAGATACTGAAAGTAAGTTGTAGCCAAGAGATTCAATGAGCATAACATTCTGAATGGAGCTGTCATGTGATATGGCCACCTTACCGAGGCCAACCACCTTACCCTTTGAGTTGTCACCGAAAGTGACATACTTTCGAGGACTATCATTTTTAGCAAGCTCACGAAACATGTCTTTATCTCCGGTCATGTGATCGGTACATCCACTGTCAAGGACCCATTCCTTTCCTCCTGTCATATATTCCCGAAGGTTTGCCATAAGACCAAAATGTCTCATTGCATCATCAAGATCAAAGTCATCATCATCATCCTCATCATAGTATCCATGTTCAACATCGTCATGTGGTGGATCAATTCCTAGTGAGAGTGATTCATTAGTATGAGTTGAACAATAATCTTGCTTATGAATTCTAGTGGCTTCGAAAATAATATCGCTAATAATTCCAACATTTCCTTTGGCACGCATAAGATTTGTAGGTTCAAATAGACGATCACCAAACATAGGATCATTGGAATTCATCTTACTCAAGGCAATAGACTTATGAAGAATTTCATCAAGATTTTTCAAAGAATAATCAGGAAACCGTTCCTCAAGAAATTTCCATATGGTGTAAGCACACTCAAGAGTAGGCAGTTTTATAATCAAGTTTCTAGGCAAGCCTCTAGTGATAAGATTAACATTTTTAACATTCCTAATCATGTCAATAGACTCATCAAGGGTAGGATGCATAGGATCAACATAAGGTGCACAAGGACTAGCAATGTACTTGTTCAAATTATATTGATTGAAAATTACAAGCATCTCATTTTTCCACTCATGAAAATACTCTCCATCAAGTATAGGCACTCTATGTCTAAGACTCCCCAAAGTAGACTCATCCATCTTCCTCCAATGGTGATTAAACCAAGGCAATGGAGACCAATGCTCTGATACCACTTGTAGGACCTTGAGAAGAGGTGTAGAGGGGGGGGTGATTAGATACTAAGTACCAACGTTGCAGTTTTTAGCAAATTTAAGTTGAAGTGGAGTTTAGGCACAAGTTTAAAATTCACAACAAATAGCAAGCAAGCATGCAAAGAGTATATGAGCAGCGGAAAGTAAAGCATGCAACTTGCAAGAATGTAAAGGGAAGGGTTTTGGAGGATTCAAACGCAATTGGAGACACGGATGTTTTTGGCGTGGTTCTGATAGGTGGTGCTATCGTACATCCACGTTGATGGAGACTTCAACCCACGAAGGGTAACGGTTGCGCGAGTCCACGGAGGGCTCCACCCAAGAAGGGTCCACGAAGAAGCAACCTTGTCTATCCCACCATGGCCGTCGCCCACGAAGGACTTGCCTCACTAGCGATAGATCTTCACGAAGTAGGCGATCTCCTTGCCCTTACAAACTCCTTGGTTCAAATCCACAATCTTTGTCGGAGGCTCCCAAGTGACACCTAGCCAATCTAGGAGACACCACTCTCCAAGAAGTAACAAATGGTGCGTTGATGATGAACTCCTTGCTCTTGTGCTTCAAATGATAGTCTCCCCAACACTCAACTCTCTCTCATGGGATTTGGATCTGGTGGAAAGAAGATTTGAGTGGAAAGCAACTTGGGGAAGGCTAGAGATCAAGATTCATATGGTAGGAATGGAATATCTTGGCCTCAACACATGAGTAGGTAGTTCTCTCTCAGAACTGGTAAGTTGGAAGTGTAGGTTTGTTCTAATGGCTCTCTCTACGAATGAAGAGGAGGTGGAGAGGTATATATAGCCTCCACACAAAATCTAACCATTACACACAATTTACCAATCTCGGTGGGACCGAATCAACAAACTCGGTCAGACCGATTTAGTAAATCTAGTGACCGTTAGGATTTTTGGTGGGACCGAAATGCAACTCGGTAGGACCGATATGGTTAGGGTTAGGGCATAACGTAATCTCGGTGAGACTGATTACAGAAACTCGGTGAGAACGATTTTGGTAATTAGCTAACCAGAGAGTTGGTCAGGCAAACTCGATGGGACCGATTACTCAACCTTGGTGGGACCGATTTTGGTAATAAGTTAACCATAGAGTTTGCATTGTAATCTCAGTAGGACCGATTGCTCAAACTCGGTAGGACCGATTTTGGTAATGGACATACACAGAGAGATTACAATCCCATCTCGGTGAGACCGAGATCCCTATCGGTGAGACCGATTTGCCTAGGGTTTGTGGTAGTGGCTATGACATCTGAACTCGGTGGCGCCGGATAGAAAGAATCGGTGTGACCGATTTTGGCTTTAGGTTTAGGTCAAATGAGGATGTGAGAAAGTAGTTGAGGGTTTTGGAGCATATCACTAAGCACATGAAGCAAGAGGCTCATTAAGCAACACCTCATCCCTCCTTGATAGTATTGGCTTTTCCTATAGACTCAATGTGATCTTGGATCACTGAAATATAAAATGAAGAGTCTTGAGCTTGAAGCTTTAGCCAATCCCTTGTCCTTAGCATCTTGAAGGAGTTCCACATCCTTTAGTCCATGCCACTTCATTGTTGAACTTGTCTGAAATATACTAGATAAAAGTGTTAGTCCAACAAGAGATATGTTGACATTAATTACCAAAACCACCTAGGGAGCACTTGTGCTTTCAATCTCCCCCTTTTTGGTAATTGATGACAACATACATCAAAGCTTTAGATAAGGATATAAATAATAGCAAGTAAAGCTTTGGAAAGACATGTAACAAGCATAGGCTCCCCCTACATGTATGAAATCATGTGAAATATAGAATATAGAAGCATGTGAGAGCATAACCATGGCAGAGTAAGCAATGAGTTACATGTATCTTGGCCATATGCATCAGAGCAAAGAATATTAAAGAAAATACCTGCATGCTCATGAGTCCTTCTTGCAAACAGTATGTACATCAGCAAGAATTCCTCATACTCATGATTATGATGCATATACTTACCTTGTAGTCTTGAGTTGGCTTAGGATGGAATGAACCTGCACAAACAAGGTTAGATAACACAGGTACATCCACTAACCAGGGCAAACAGAAGAAACCACAAGAATACCAAGACTGGGATGACATGTAGAAAATGAGTACAAAGTACCACATTGGATTAGACATGTCCCCGAGTAAAGATATGCAGTGAATTTAAATGATTTCTTTCCCTTAGATGTCTTGCTCCCCATGAATCTAGCATGGGATACTGGGAGAAGATAGGGAACAGAAAATCAGAGCTGAAAGAATCTGAATGAACAGAGCTAGTGCAAACTAATGCAAATAAGCACATATGAACATGTCTTTCCCCCAAAAAGACATGTGGCATCTCTCCTCTTGAACACCAAGTATCTGGGATCCTTGAGAAATACTTTCTACTTGAGTATTTTCTCCCCCTGGAGATCTCTCTCTCCCCCCGTGGAAGTGATATTCTCTGATGTGATCTCTCTCTAAATGATAAGCTTTGATGTGATCTCTCTCTCCCCCTTTGACATCAATTTCCAAGAAGGGCTCCTGGAATTTGTCGTGAATGGGTTTGATCGTTGAGTCACAACACAAAGCATTTATGAAAATGTGATGCTTGTAGAGGACAAGATTCATTGAGTGGAGCTGGAACAGACGAAACATAGAATAAGTGGAAAACTGTTTTTCCTGTGGTGAAATCGGTGGCACCGAGTTGTATGCTTCGGTTGTACCGAAAGAATTCGGTTGGACCGAAAATAACTAATCGGTGAAACCGAGTTCATCACAGAGAAAACACTTGTCACCTCAGCTCACTAGACTAATAGGATCTCACAAAGATTTGCAAGGAATTAACTAAATGATATGCAATGAATTGGATGCATAAAATGCAGAGCAAACAAAAACAAAAGAAAGAAAGAAATCTAGATGAAGTTTTTTTTTGAAAAAGGGGAAACAAATATGCAGGAGACAAATACAAAAACACAAAAAAGAACACAAGAGAACTTCATCTAGAGATGGTCGGCGACAAAGTCACCTATGTTAGAGTATATTGACTTAGGAGTCAAGTGAGATCACTTGATCATAGGTCATACTCATCGTTTAAGCTCAAAATGGGGTTACCATTTTTTGTTCAAGCATCTTGATGTATTCACATCTTGTTGAGTTGCTTTAGCTCATGTCTTGGAGTAAAGCTTCTCTAAGATGGAATAACATACCTTGGTTGGTGGTGTTAATCATGTAGTTGAACTTGTGTGGATTGCTCAAGGTTGACCAATGAGAACCTCATCACTAAACAGCTACACATGGAAGCTATGACCGACATGCTAGGCCGGTATCACAGCCTTGCTCAGCAGCTTGCGCAGCAGTTCCCCTGCAAGGCTAACCTTTCTTGAATTGTCTTGGAAGTGGTCTTGGTTCAGTATTAGTATTTTGTTACGCTGCAATGGTGCCCAATTTTTGTAATCTGCTTATTTGTTGCGCTTTATGATCACTGGTGGCGAACTTCGATGCCCAGTGGATGTTGTAAGTGCATCTAGTGCCCCTTAGTGATTTTGGTGTATGCGTTTGTGAGTGTACACAGGTCTATAAGTCTATGAGGAGTTTGATATTTACAGAGAAAGTCGACCCCTAAAAATGAAGTTCTTTAACTGAAGGCTCTGGATTTTTGAAGACTTTCTGAAGACTTTGAAAGTGAAGAAATTGGTGTGACCTTGAAGACTTGGCAATCATTCGAGGAACATGAAGCGTGAAGACTTTTGTTTTTGTAGTTTCATTTTCTCTTTCTTGAGTCATAGGAAACACCGTACTGTTAAAGGGGGTTGTCGGGGATATACCCCACGGTATGAACCGACCAAAAATATGACTCGGCCGGACTTGGCGGTTTACTTGAGACCCGGTTTACACTCGGCGATTCATTGGTGACCCACCCTGACCAGACGGTTTACAAGCAATCTACCTGAACATTATGACTCACTGGTAACCCGACGGGCGGGACAAACGGATGACAAGGCCCAAGGCCCAGAAGGCCAGTTTATGTTAATGACGGGCCGGTTTAAGAGGAAAGGCGTGAGGAATATTTACCTTACAAGGAGTTAAGACCCGGACTTGTATCCGGTTTGTATTAGAAGGTAGACTAGTCCTAATCCTAATAGGACTCTACATGTAACCCGTCCCTTCAACTTATATAAGGAGGGGCAGGGCTCCCCAAAGAGGGACAAGGAAGAAGAAACAATCTCTAGGGCTAGACTCAACTAGAGAAGAGCCAGTTTACGGTGACTCCCTCATGAGCATAATGAGACCTAGCCACAAACAGCATGTAGGGCTATTACCGGATGATGTTTCCCGGGGCTTGAAGCTGTCTAAACCCTTGTCTTGTGTTGCGTCTCTCAGTCCCGATCAACCCCTCTCAAGCTACCGCATAGATGCGTTGGCCTCACGACTAAGTCCTCCAATAGGACATCTGATGTGACAATTCCATGACAGTTGGCGCCCACCATGAGGCTCGTGCATGGTGGTGTTGAGTTCTTGAAGGGATCTTTTTAGGGATTCAGAAGCTCACAACTATCCGGTTCAAGAAGAGATGGCGTGGAAGGATTCATGTTGCTTCTAAGTTCATCGATCAAAATTGAAAAAGGCCTCAGTGCCAGCATAGATCAGATCAGATTCAAAAGGAAAAAATAATATATTTTGGGCAGAGGCGGCCACAAACACGTCTGACAAAATCAATTGAGCCCTGGAAAATTACTGCTGAAGGCAGTGGATTAAACAGGCATGTCAGAAAGAGAGAATTAGCTAAAAAGAAACCGATGGATTAGACATGCGTTGTTCAATGCCAAGACAAAGCCAATGGGGTCTGTCTATGTGCAGAACCGCGAGATTCATGGCAGCCGAGTACAAAAGAATTATTTAGCATGTCATAGATTTCGAGCAAGTCCATGGAATCTACCATGTGAAACTACTAGTACAACATGGATCAGACTTTTTGTTTCAGCCTACTATATTGATCAAATCACCAGGTTAATAATGATTCTATTCACACGGCCAGGCGATCATCAATTGGAGGCCGGGTTGGTTTTTGGGTGTGCCATTGTAGGAAACTGAGATAGCTGGCAAGATATCTGCTGCGTTTTGTCTGAGCCGTCGAGTCGCCCAACACGGGTCACACGCATCATCTGCCGCTACTACTCTTAGTCGTGGAGACCGTGGCCCGCAAATAAATTCACAAGTACCACTGTATATATGAAGGGATCCATAGCAATCAGCACGTACTACTCCAATTACTACTCCGGCTCGTCCCGTCACTTCACCATGCCGTGAGCACTGCGCGACTCCGCAAAGGAAAATTCAAGTGATAGACCCTGCCGCCGGGTTACCTTTGACCGGCTTCGCTTAAGGCTCTACCCCGCGCCGAGTCCTCTCTCCCACACCCGAGTCGCCTCCGCCGCCGTGGAGCCGCAGTCCCTGTGTTGAACCGCGGCCGGATCAAGTCGACCCGGCCTTACTGCAGCCCCTGCGGCTGTCCGAGTTATAATTGCCAAGTGGCCCACCTTTAGGCTGGATCTGCTCAAAAGGCCGTCATCACAACAAATCACCAGAGTACAGCCGCGACCAAGTCGTCGCGCTCACCTCCAGCCTATTGACTCGCCGAGCCACTTCCCCGTGGCCGAACGCCCCGCCCGCCGGTGGCTATAGTCGCGCCTCGCCTCCTTCTCCTCTGCTGTGTCACCGTTGATGACTCGCCAACCACAACCCGGAAGGTGAGGATGGATGCGAGCTCGCCTCAGGGGTACCTCTCTGCTACTACGCCTGGCTTGAGTTGCCCCGTCTCCAGCTGGGCCTCGTATGGACTTCCCCTGCTGCGAGAGCTGCCCTGTTGCCGTGAATCGCCGGTGCTGCCTCGTTTTACCCTTGAATCGGATGTTGCAGCGGCTAGCATCACCTCCTGTCTGAATCGCCATCGCACCTCGTCCTCCAACAACTGCATCTCCTCTGGTCGGATTCCACTTCGAGCGGCCGCCGGTTCACACCCGCACCCCGGCCTCGCGCTCACCTAAGCTTCAACCGCCTTCCGGGTTATCTCTGCTGCTCAACTTCGCTGCCACTACTTCCCCATGCCAGCCTTGCGCTGCCTGCACTGCTCCTACAGTCGCTGTTGTGGTTCACATCCACCGCCGCGGTTACGCGCCAGGCTGGCTTGGTAGAAGCGGGAATAGAGAGTTGAGGTGGGGTATACTGGAAGTAGTACTCTGGTCATCCCGGTCAGAGGAGGACCTGCAGTTTTTTCGTCCAAGTTCCAGTACTAGCGCACACATTGGAGACTATGATCAATATTAAATTCTTTCAAAACAGTTAAAGAGATCACATGACGGAGAGACCAACACTACTGATTCATCAAATATTAGACCAGACTAGCACATTTACGCTGCTGTTGAACCTCAGTATATCCCAGTTAAACTCTGGACCATGCAAAGATCATTCGTCATCCGACATAAAATACCAGGACCGTGCCCGCGGCTGACTCTCCCACCTGTGTCGGCTTATAATATCGCGGCCAACTCATCTGTCTGCTCCCACGGCGGACTCACTCATGATCGATTCCCGCTTCATCATGGTGATCATCGACTCCGCAGTGGATAATTACTGGCCTGGCGTATCAGGTGAAATCCATCCAGTATATTTTTATATTATATATTGCTTTCTTTTAAAAAAGAGCAATTACTCCGGCTTGCAAAGTTATCTAAATGCGGGACCCTAAACTGCCATATTGGTGCAAATTTAAAGGTCGTCAGGAAAGTTCCGGCTTAAAATGAAGATTCCGGTTTAATATCCGGTTCAAGGGAAAGATGTCTCCCACAAAGCTTTGAAGCTCTCAAAATCCGGTTTAACTTCCGGTTCAAGAAGAAATATCTCTCACAAAGTTCGAGTTTTCAAGAAAAATCATTTGGGGGCTTGGTCGTATTCGAACCATAGCTACACCTCTTGATCGGTGTAAGGCCACCAGGGAAATCACTTGGGGGCTTGGTCGTATTTGAACCATAGCTACACCTCTTGATCGGCGTAAGGCCAGCAGGAAATCACTTAGGGGCCAAAGAGAGTGTTGCAAAAAGAACAACTCAAACATAGGCACCCACTGAGCACAACTCAAAATATTACTTGGGGGCTCTTTGTGCAAAGCAACAAAGAGTTTGAAAGGACCCTTGTAATAGGCTATCGAGCCAGGCTTGGAAGCCAGGTGTATTCACCTAAAACCCCGGGTTAACCTGCCTTAATCAAGTAAGCCACTCCTTCCAGGTAATCCTGGTATGACCCGCCGAACGTTTGACAAGTCAATCTTACACAGACCCTGAACTTGTCAAAGTTAAAACGACGATTGGTTAATTGGAGGCCCATCTTGAAAGGTTTTGCGAAATGGTTCAACTCAGCGGCCTGGCAGCCCATGAAAAGCCTCAGATTTGGGCCTGGCAGCCCTTGAAAAGCCTCGACTACAAGATTTTATTTGCCTTTGTCAAGATTTTTTCTCTTTTGATAAGGTTTTATGTTGAACCGACAGCTATTGACCTGGCATGACTATAAGTCATCCTATTTACCCGGTGCTTGTTAACCCGGCTTGGCATTCAGCTACAAGTTGTTAGATCACATTCAATTATAAACCGGTGATTGTTAGCCCGGTCTGGCATTGACTATGCGTCGCCAGGATGATCATCCGGTGTTTATCATAACCCGGCATGGCTTCATTATAAACCAGCCAAGCATGGTGGGAATTACCAGCAAAGCATGGTGGGAGTTATTAGTACTCCAGATTTGGGTTATCACCCTTACTACAAGAAAGTTGGTAAACCAACGATGTGATTCAATATCACATGTATGATATATTTCATATTTTATTATCCTTGCAGCCTTGGTTATAAACCCGGGTTATATGTTGGGCATTATGACCCGTCCGGCGGTAAACCGCCAGGACACTTTAAACTTGTTGTATGCAGAAACAGGTTGAATAAAGCATAATTATAAATCACCGGCGTTTATTAACCCGGCCTGGCTGTAAGACGATAAGTCGCCAGTATATTATGAGAAATTATCCGGTGTTTATTAACCCGACCTTTCTTTGGACTATAAGTCGCCAGTATATATTTGGATTGCGCCATTGGAATCATGCGCTCATAAATCATTGGATTATATTATTCAAATCTTCAAATAGCCAACATGGCTGGATTTAATTATGGTTATCAAATACCAATATTATGATCAAGGTTTTCAACGCTTTAGCGCAATGGCTATCATATTATCAATGGATATGATTTATTCTACAATTGAAGGAATAGTCCCGAGTCGCTGCAGGCTTACAACCCGGCACTTGGGGGCTACATTAGTCAAGTTGAGATTACATCAAATATGCAAGTCTCATGTCGCTGCAAGCATGCATCATGACACTTGGGGGATAATGAAAACTCATTTTTTGCTCATCTTATTGAAGACCCGACTCATCATATGATAATGAGCCGGCCCTTGGGGGCTATCAATTGCTCCTGTCAAGTCAAGGTACACAAGTTAAATCCATTATATTGAAGGATCCATTGCCTAGTTGGTAAAGCACAAAGCTCTTAACCTTGTGGACGTGGATTCAAGCCCCATGATGGGGGTTACATCATATGATGTTATTTTCATTGAAGTATATATCAAGTCCCAGCTCAATATTATCTTACTGAGCCGACCCTTGGGGGCTACACATCACTGCTCAAATCTACATGATTATATTTACAAAGTCCCTGATCATTATGACCCGGCCCTTGGGGGCTACACTGGTTGAGGTTTTTTATGAGCATAAGGCAATTTCAAGTCTCAGGTTGCTGCAAGCATGACAACCCGACACTTGGGGGCTACATATATGGAGTATTCAGTTTTTTGCTAGTGGCTGACATGAGTAACATGGATTTCTTCAAAGTGGCAGTAATTATATGGAAACAAGTCTCAAATCATCACTTTGTTCTGTTCAAGACTTGGGGGCTACAGGTAATATGGATATAAGGGAGATATATCTTCCGACTTTCAGTTTTGAGCAAACCAGATTGACCCGACATCACCAATCATTATGATCTGGTGTCTGCAACAATCATGAACCGGCGTTGGCAACAATCATGAACCGGGGTTGGAAACAATCATGACCCAGAATTATCAGTTTTTATAACCCGACGATTTTGGAAATCATAGATCGACAAGTTCTACATCTTCAAGCCGGCTGAATATCTATTGAATATTTGAAAACCAATATTTTTGTCAAAGCAGAGCATTGAAGGCCGATTCAAATGGATTCTTTCTTTACAATATTTCTTCTGCAAGCAAATTGATTCTGAAGCTAGTCTATTGACTCGGATTTTCTAGAAGGAAGAAATGACAAGGATTTAAGGATGATCAAGCGCCGGTTTATAAGAATCTTTAACCCGGAGCACAAGCCGCCAAGTTTGTTCTTGTGTTTATTTTACAGGATCAGTTTAACATGGATGAATCCAAATTAAACCAGGGGATAATGTCGGGGATATACCCCGTAGTATGAACCGGCCAGAAATATGACTCGGCCGGACTTGGCGGTTTACTTGAGACCCGGTTTACACTCGGCGATTCATTGGTGACCCGCCCTGACCAGACGATATACAAGCAACCTACGTGAACATTATGACTCACTGGTAACCCGGCGGGCGGACAGATGGATGACAAGGCCCAAGGCCCAAAAGGTCGGTTTATGTTAATGACGGGCCGGTTTAAGAGAAAAGGCGTGAAGAATATTTACCTTACAAGGAGTTAAGACCCGGACTTGTATCTGGTTTGTATTAGAAGGTAGACTAGTCCTAATCCTAATAGGACTCTACATGTAACCCGCCCCTTCAACTTATATAAGGAGGGCAGGGCTCCCCAAAGAGGGACAAGGAAGAAGAAACAATCTCTAGGGCTAGACTCAACTAGAGGAGAGCCAGTTTACGGCGACTCCCTCATGAGCATAATGAGACCTAGCCACAAACAGCATGTAGGGCTATTACCGGATGATGTTTCCCGGGGCCTGAAGCTGTCTAAACCCTTGTCTTGTGTTGCGTGTCTCGGTCCCGATCAACCCCTCTCAAGCTACCGCATAGATGTGTTGGCCTCACGACTAAGTCCTCACACTAGGATATCTGACGTGACAATTCCTCGACAGGGGTCGAGGAAATACTAAGGAAATTTTTCCATGTGATGCTCAACTCAAAATCCTACACCTACCAATCCCTTCGAGTGAAGCCATTGGAAATCTCATACAGTTCAGTCAATTTCTTCAGTAACAGAGACGAAGTTCTTCTGGGTACTGAGGAATTTGTTCTGACTGAGGAGTTAGGAATTCGCCAGTGCGGATTGCCTACACAGTGAGGAACATGATAGCCCTGAGGAATTTGAGAGTCAAAATTCCGACCGTTGCTATGCTACGCGCCAGTTATCCCAAAATATCTACCCACCTAACGGTCATATCATTGAAGAGCATTTATGTCTTATCATGTCGGGCTGCTCCCTAGGCTATAAATAGCTGCCCCCTACAACCACTAGCTGGTTGGCTGCTCCGAGAGAAACTGACACTTGTCATTTGAGAGCAACCCATCCTCCGAGGACTTTGAGCGAAAATCATCAAGTGAGGAAAACCCAAACCCAACACACCTACAACCCAAAGTGATTGAGCATCACTGAAGAGATTGAACCTCCGTGGATCCGACGCTTGTTACCTTTGAAGACTGTGCTTCTTCCAGACGGTTAGGCGTCAAGGTCTAGAGCATCCAAGAGGAATTGTGGATCACCGAGTGACCTAGTCTGTGAAGGTTTGGAAGTCACCTGAAGACTTACCACGAGTGATTGGGCGAGGTCTGTGTGACTTTAGCTCAAGGAGAATACGGTGAGGACCGTGTGTCCTCGAGTTCAAATACTCAGCCGCTCCAACCACATGTACAACTGAGACAGCAGTTGGAACTGGTCTACCAAATCTTTGTCTTCACCAAGCTTACTGGTTCTATATTCCTCAAATCTTTCATTTCCTCAATTCTGTTGTTGTGTGCTTGTTCATATCTATTTGAAGACTTTGACTGAAGACTTTCTCAATTTCCTCGGTTCAATTTCTTCAGTCTATTCGTCTTCATCTTGTGTTATCCCGTGCTTATGCTTTCTGTACTTTGTGCTTGTCTTCATCTCATCATGATGACTATGCTTGTGTTCTGCCATACTTACTTTTGAGTACTTATTCCGCTGCAAGTAGTTCTTCATTTAGGAATTTCCTCATCGGCAAATTCCTCAGTGAAGAATTCATAAAAATTGCCTATTCACCCCCCCTCTAGTCGATATAACACACTTTCAATTGGTATCAGAGCAAGGTACTCCCTTGTTCTTTGTGATTTTGGTTTAACCGCCTGGAGTTTCAGTTATGTCGACCGCAGGTGAGGGAGTCCTGGACTAAGGGGTGTCCGGATAGCCGAACTATCATCATCGGCTGGACTCCAAGACTATGAAGATACAAGATTGAAGACTTCGTCCCGTGTCCGGATGGGACTTTCCTTGGCGTGGAAGGAAAGCTTGGCGATACGGATATGTAGATCTCCTACCATTGTAACCGACTCTGTGTAACCCTAGCCCTCTCCGGTGTCTACATAAACCGGATGGTTTTAGTCCGTAGGATAACAACAATAACAACAATCATACCATAGGCTAGCTTCTAGGGTTTAGCCTCCTTGATCTCGTGGTAGATCTACTGTTGTAACATCCACATCATCAATATCAATCAAGCAGGACGTAGGGTTTTACCTCCATCAAGAGGGCCCGAACCTGGGTAAAACATTGTGTCCCTTGTCTCCTGTTACCATCCGCCTAGACGCACAGTTCGGGACCCCCTACCCGAGATCCGCCGGTTTTGACACCGACATTGGTGCTTTCATTGAGAGTTCCTCTGTGTCGTCACCGATAGGCTCGATGGCTCCTTCGATCATCAACAACGACGCGGTCCAGGGTGAGACTTTTCTCCCCGGACAGATCTTCGTATTCGGCGGCTTTGCACTGCGGGCCAATTCGGCTGGCCATCTGGAGCAGATCGAAAGCTACGCCCCTGGCCGTCAGGTCAGATTTGGAAGCCTTAACTTCATGGCTGACATCCGCGGAGACTTGATCTTCAACGGATTCGAGCCACAGCCGAGCGCGCCGCATTGTCACGATGGGCATGATTTAGCTCTGCTCCCGGACAGTGCCCTGGAGGCCGCACACGAAACCGCTCCGACCCTTGATTCGGAGCCAGCTGCGCAGATCGAGGACGGATGGTTAGACACTGCCTCGGGGGCTGCAACCTCTACGGCGATAGAGCCGAATACTGACTTTGTCCCTTCTGAAGCTCGTGACGCCAAGGTGTCAGACTCCTTGCCGGACTCCGAACCTCCCGCGCCCCCACTAATCGAATCTGACTGGGCGCCGATCATGGAGTTCGCCGCCGCAGACATCTTTCAACACTCACCTTTTGGCGACATTTTGAGCTCGCTAAAATATCTCTCGTTATCAGGAGAGCCCTGGCCGGACTGCGGTCAGGACGGTTGGGATGCGGACGACGAAGAAATTCAAGACCCACCCACCACCCACTTAGTAGCCGCTGTCGACGATCTAGCCGACATGCTAGACTTCGACTCCGAAGACATTGACGGTATGGACGACGATGCCGGAGACGACCAAGAACCAGCGCCTACTGGGCACTGGAAAGCCACCTCGTCATATGACATATACATGGTGGATATCCCAAAGGATGGGAATGGCGAAGGAACAGCGGAGGAAGATCCCTCCAAGAAACAGCCCAAGCGCCGGCGTCAGCGGCGCCGCTCTAAATCCCGCCACAGCAAGAATGGCAATTCCGGCACCGGAGATAATAATACCCCAGACAGTGCCGAAGACAACCCCCTCCAGCAAGATTCAGCGTAGGAGGATGGAGATGCCAGCCCTCACAAGAGGGCGGCAGACGAAGAGGTAGAGGAAGATAGTTACATACCTCCCTCTGAAGACGAGGCAAGCCTCGACAACGACGAATTTGTCGTGCCTGAGGATCCCGTCGAACAAGAGCGTTTCAAACGTAGGCTTATGGCCACGGCAAACAGCCTCAAGAAAAAGCAGCAACAGCTTAGAGCTGATCAGGATCTGCTAGCTGACAGATGGACGGAAGTCCTGGCGGCCGAACAGCATGAGCTCGAACGCCCCTCCAAAAGCTACCCCAAATGCAAGTTGCTCCCCCAATTAGAGGAGGAGGCATATAACACTGCATCACCAGAGCACAATACGGCTGACCGGCCACCTCGCGGCCGCGACAGAGAGGCCTCTAGGCCCTTCACTAGAACCGTACCCCGGCATCGCTCGAACAGCACAAGGCCACAGGGGAATGCTCCAGACTTGCGAGATATATTGGAGGATAAGGCAAGACAATCAAGATCGATCTACGGATCGCGTGGGCGCCCCATGATACATGACGACAACCGTCACACCGGACACAGTAAGTCCGACCGGGCCGAACACAATAGACAAAGCTCGTTGGAGCTTCGTCGCGATATAGCCGAATACAGAGGCGCCGCACACCCACTATGCTTCACAGACGAAGTAATGGATCATCAAATCCCCGAAGGGTTTAAACCCGTGAATATCGAATCCTATGACGGCACAACAGACCCCGCGGTTTGGATCGAAGACTATCTCCTTCACATCCACATGGCCCGCGGTGACGATCTTCATGCTATCAAATACCTCCCACTCAAGCTTAAAGGACCAGCTCGGCATTGGCTTAACAGCTTGCCAGCAGAATCAATTGGATGTTGGGAGGACCTAGAACCCGCATTCCTTGATAACTTCCAGGGCACGTGTGTGCAACAACCAGATGCTGAAGACCTAAACCACATAATTCAGCAGCCAGACGAATTGGCCAGACAATTCTGGACACGGTTCTTAACTAAGAAAAATCAAATCGTCGACTGTCCGGATGCGGAGGCCCTCGCAGCCTTCAAACATAACATCCGCGACGAGTGGCTTGCCCGGCACCTGGGACAGGAAAAGCCGAAATCTATGGCAGCCCTCACATCACTCATGACCCGCTTTTGCGTGGGGGAGGACAGCTGGCTAGCTCGCAGCAACGACCTCAGCAAAAATTCCGGCAGTCTGGATACCAAGGATCGCAATGGCAGGTCATGTCGCAACAAGAACAAACGCCGCATTAACGGCGACAATAACGAGGATACGGCAGTCAATGTCGGATTCAGAGGCTCGAAACCCGGTCAGTGGAAGAAGCCATTCAAAAGAACTACTACGGGTCCGTCCAATTTGGACTGAATACTCGATCGCTCGTGCCAGATACACGGCACCCCGAAAAGCCAGCCAACCACACCAACAGGGACTGTTGGGTATTCAAGCAGGCAGGCAAGCTAATTGCCGAAAACAATGACAAGGGGCTGCATAGCGATGACGAAGAAGAGACCCGACCGCTGAACAACAGAGGACAGAAGGGTTTTCCCCCACAAGTGCGGATGGTGAATATGATATACGCAACCCACATACCCAAGAGGGAGCGGAAGCGTGCACTCAGGGACGTATACGCGATGGAGCCAGTCGCCCCGAAGTTCAACCCATGGTCCTCCTGCCCGTTCACTTTTGATCGAAGGGACCACCCCACCAGCATCCGCCACGGCGGATTCACCGCATTGGTTTTAGACCCAACCGTCGATGGATTTCACCTCACTAGAGTCTTGATGGACGGAGGCAGCAGCCTGAACCTACTTTATCAGGACACAGTGCGCAAGATGGGCATAAACCCCTCAAGGATTAAACCCACAAAGACGACCTTCAAAGGTGTCATACCAGGTGTAGAGGCCAATTGTACGGGCTCAGTCACACTGGAAGTGGTCTTCGGATCCCCGGATAACTTCCGAAGCAAGGAGTTAATCTTCGACATAGTTCCGTTCCGCAGCGGCTATCATGCTCTGCTCGGACGGACCGCGTTTGCAAAGTTCAACGTGGTGCCGCACTACGCATACCTCAAGCTCAAGATGCCAGGCCCTCGAGGAGTCATCACGATCAACAGAAACACCGAGCGCTCCCTCCGAACGGAGGAACATACAGCGGCTCTTGCGGCAGAAGTACAATGCAGCCTCTTAAGGCAATTCTCGAGTCCGGCCGTTAAGCGACCGGACACGGCCAAACGCGCCCGAAGTAACCTACAACAAGACCACCTGGCATGTTCCGAGCACGCGTAGCAATGCGACCCCAACCCCAGCCCTCGCAAGATCGCAAGACTGGTCCTTCGCGTACATCATTACGCTCTGGAGATACCATGGGCATAGGGGAAGGGGCACGACCACGACAGGCCCAGAAGGCGGCTCAACCACATCAGGGGCTCCTAAGTGTGTCATTTCTTTTTTTCCTTTTTTCTTACCCACGGGACTACGTTTACCAGAGGCCCTGTCCGGCAGTAGACCGGCCGAACTCACGATACAACAGCCAGGTGGTCTCCCTTACGAGCATTTAATCTGTTTTATACACCACTCCGCAGCCTACCCCTGGAGGGGGACATGTTTAATAGTCCCGTCCCTTGCTTATCGCACTATTTGTATCGTTCTACGTTCATAGCAGTACTTCTTGAATAAAACAATGCAGCACCTTTTTGCTTATAATTGCATTTCTTTCTTATACATATGTTCATTTATGACATGTTGCATCCGTACACTTTGGTACGGCTAAAAACACCAGGGGCTTATGTTCCCCACATCATGGTGTGATAAGTCCGAACACTTTCACAAGTGCGGCACTCCGAACTTATAGCATTATATGCATCAGCTCCGAATCATGTCTTGGGTCAATAGTTGGGTTTGCCCGGCTCCCATGTTTTGGTACCTTACGTTCCGTTGTATCGGCTAAGGTAGCACTGGGAGAACCAGTGCGATTGTGCCCCAGTTGAGCTGGGTTAATGCCTCAGTGGAGAAAGCTAAAACTGACCGTCATGATGAGGCGAGAGCCGGTTGCTGTTCGAGAGGTTTTCTCGAGTCCCTAAAGACTTATGTCGCTTAGAGCGAGGAACCGGCTTTGTCCGGCCCAGGCGTGGATAGCGCCCCGAATTCGGCCTTCCGAACACTAGGGGCTTCGCCGAAATTTAAAATTATAGAATTCTATGGCTAAGTGAGAGTGTTCAAGCATTATAAGTCCGGTTGCCTAGTTCGTCGTGTTGAGCGCCTCCCTAGATGGACCCAAATATGGGAACAAGATGCTCAAATTTATACCGAACACCCCAGCACTCGTGGCATGGGGGCTGAAGCTGACGACTTGCCATCTCTCAGATTTGATAAACAGCCGCATAGAAGGTAATATTTTAAATCAACAAGCGTTGCTTAGCGCATATGAACAAAGTTTTCTGCGCACAGGATAACAAAATGCGAGTTTACTCAAATATTACATTATTGGAGCACTCACCCGCAATAGTGCGGGCACCCTTCAGGACACTCTTATAATACATCTCGGGCGTGCGATACTCCTTGCCCGGCGGTGGCGCGTCCGTCACAAGCTTCTCAGCATCCATCTTGCCCCAGTGCACCTTAGCACGGGCAAGGGCCCGACGGGCACCTTCAATACAGGCGGATCGCTTGATGACCTCAACCCATGGACACGCATCCACCAGCCGCCGCACCAGGCCGAAGTAGCTCCCAGGCATGGCCTCATTGGGCCACAGCCGAACTATGAGGCCCTTCATGGCCTGTTCGGCCACCTTGTGGAGCTCGACCAGCTGCTTCAGCTGGTCGCTAAGGGGAACCAGATGTTCGGCCTCAGCATACTGAGACCAGAAGACCTTCTCCGTCGCGCTCCCCTCCTCGGCCCTGTAGAAAGCGGCAGCATCGGACACGCTGCGGGGCAGATCTGCGAACGCTCCTGGAGAGCTCCGAATTCGGGTAAGTAACACGTAATCCACATCCACATGCTTGCTTTGCATGAAAAATGCCTTACCCGACGCTATTTTCTTCAACGCCTCGATTTCCTGGAGGGCCTTGTAGGCTTCGGCCTTAGCGGCTTTGGCACTCTCAAGAGCCGATGCAAGCTCGGACTCTTGAGTCTTTGAGTCATGCTCCAAACTCTCATGTTTTTCCACGAGAGCCTGGAGCTCTTGCCGTACCTCCGCCACCCGCGCCTCTTGCTTCTCTCGCTCGGCGCGCTCCGCGGCCGCATTACGTTCGGCCACGGGCACTGCCTCCTTCAGGGTCGCCACCTTGTTTGTGGCCCCTGCAATACCCACGTTATCCTTGTCATTCTTTTTGCAACCAAATCCTTTTCTGTAAGGTACAACTTTAATAAGGTGCTACTCACCTTCTTTGTCCTCGAGTTGCTTCTTGGCACGGCCGAGCTCGTTCTCGGACCGCTCCAGGTTTTGCTTCAAAGCATTGACCTCCGTAGTCAGTGCGGCAGAGGTCAGCAGGGTAGCCTGCAATCCCATATCGACATATTTTTTATGACTCCTGCGTATATCTTTTTAGATCCTCAGTCCGGCTTTTCTTTCCGAACACCGAACCGAGCATCAGGGGCTACTGTCTATGCGGTACTATTTTACATATATTAATATTCTTACCTCAAAGCCTGATAGAAGGCTGTTGCAGGCTTCGGTCAGCCCGCTTTTGGCGAGCTGGACCTTCTGAATCACCGCACTCATGACAGTGCGGTGTTCCTCCTCGATGGAAGCGCCGTTGAGCGCCTCCAGCAAGTTATCCGGCGCCTCCGGTTGGACGGAGGCCGCCGGCGCCATGGTCTTGCCCTTCTTGCGAAGGGGCCGCCCGCCGGACTCCGGAACCACTGCAGGTTGCGGTGCGGACTCCGGCACGAAGTCTGGGAGGTCGCCCTGTGCTACCTCTGGGTCCTCCTCCTCCGGATGGGTCCCTCTCTAGGATCCCACCTCGACGTCGTCAGCGTCGTGGGGAGAAGAGGCGGTTGGAAGTGAAGTGCTGTTCACATCCGACGAACCCAAGGACCCGCTCGACGAAGCGGGAAGATCGTCCTTGGGCGGACTGCAGGGTTGTATGCGGCGTTAGAAAGACACCAAGTGGCAAAAAGGAAAATCATGAAGTCATTCGGGAGTCCGGATACTTACGATCTCTCTAGAGGCTTGGCCCTTGGAGGCCAATCCTCGTCGTCGTCACCGGCATTGGCGGAACAGTCGGGGAGAAGAGTCCTTCCCTTCTTGGACCCTTCGGCCTCCCTAGCTAGGGAGGCCTTCCTTTTCTTCCCTCCCCCCGCTGGGGAAGAGACCCTTTTCTTCTCCTCCTCGTCCTCGGGGGAGGAGTCCGCCTCGGAGTCGTCAGACACCTGAAAACAGGAACTCTTTCGAGTACCCATGGCCTCCTTCTTGGCCTTCTTCTCCGGCACCACATGGGGTGCCGGAACCAGCAGCCCCGCCAGATGGGCATCCACTGGGTCTTCTGGCAAAGGGGCCGGACAGTTAGTCTGCTCGGCCTTCTTCAGCCAGTCCTGTCAAAGGAAAGGGAGTTTAGATCCCGCATAGAGTCAAACTATGGAAAACAAGTGTCCCGTAAAGGGTAAGATTATTTACCTCATCAGCCTAACGCTGCAAGTGGAATCCGCGATCTTCGGTAGCGGATGCGGGGGCCTCGGCGCCCTTGAAAAGCACCTTCCAGGCATCTTCGTACCTAGTGTCGAAGAGCCCGCTCAAGGTTCGGTGCTGAGCCGGATCGAACTCCCACAGTTTAAAGGCCCGTTGTTGGCACGGGAGGATCCGGCGGATGAGCATGACCTGGACTACATTGACAAGCTTGAGCTTCTTGTCCACCAGCTTCTGGATACAGGCTTGGAGTCCGGTCAGCTCCTGCGAATCGCCCCAAGTCAGGCCACTCTCCTTCCAAGAGGTGAGCCGTGTGGGGATGCCAGATCTGAATTCGGGGGCCGCTGCCCATTTAGGGTCACGCGGCTCGGTGATGTACAACCACCCCGAATGCCACCCCTTGATGGTTTCCACGAAGGCGCCCTCGAGCCAAGTAACGTTGGGTATCTTGCCCACCATGGCGCCTCCGCATTCCGCTTGGTTCCCCTTCACGACCTTCGGCTTGACATTGAAGATCTTGAGCCACAAGCCGAAGTAGGGCTGGATGCAGAGGAAAGCCTCGCACACGACGATAAACACCGAGATGTTGAGGATGAAATTCGGGGCCAGATCATGGAAATCCAGGCCGTAGTAGAACATGAGCCCTCGGACAAAGGGGTGAAGTGGGAAGCCCAGTCCGCGAAGGAAATGGGGAAGGAATACCACCCTCTCATGGGGCCTGGGGGTGGGGATGAGCTGCCCCTTGTTGGGGAGCCGGTGCGCGATGTCGCTGGACAGGTATCCGGTGTCGCGCAGCCTCTCGATGTGCCCCTCCATAACGGAGGAGGCCATCCACTTGCCTCCCGCTCCAGACATGGCTGGAGAAGGTCGAGGCGAGATGTGCGGACTTGGGCGCTGGAGCTCCAGTGCGCGGAGATGGATAAGCAAAGGAGGAAGAAGGCGTAGGTAAAGAGGTGGATCCTTATCCCCTTATATATGGGTAGACGAAACTATGCATCCCCACCGGCCTGGTAAAACTCGCTTTTCTCCCAAGCGCCGCAATCAATGGCGCGGTTGGGTTACCCACGTCCGTATTGATGAGAATCCCGGAATAAGGGGAGCACGATCTCTGCTTCGACAAGACATGCCAAGGAAACCGCTTCGCTAAATGCGCTGAGGCGGTATAATAAAAACGATTCAAGTAAAGGCTTGGTTGTGGTGTGACGTCGCGCCACGAAATACGTCAGCAGATTGAACTTGTGTAAATATTATTCTCTCTACAGTGGAATGTGGAATTTATTTTGCAGAGTCGGACACTATCCTGGTGTTCACAATCTACTACAAATTATTCGGAGAAGGAACCTGCCTTGCAATGTCGAAGACAATATGCGCGCCGGACTCGTCGTCATTGAAGCCTGGTTCAGGGGCTACTGAGGGAGTCCTAGACTAAGGGGTGTCCGGATAGCCGAACTATCATCATCGGCCGGACTCCAAGACTATGAAGATACAAGATTGAAGACTTCGTCCCGTGTCCGGATGGGACTTTCCTTGGCGTGGAAGGCAAGCTTGGTGATACGGATATGTAGATCTCCTACCATTGTAACCGACTCTGTGTAACCCTAGCACTCTCCGGTGTCTATATAAACCGGATGGTTTTAGTCCGTAGGACAACAACAATAACAACAATCATACCATAGGCTAGCTTCTAGGGTTTAGCCTCCTTGATCTCGTGGTAGATCTACTCTTGTAACATCCACATCATCAATATCAATCAAGTAGGATGTAGGGTTTTACCTCCATCAAGAGGGCCCGAACCTGGGTAAAACATCGTGTCCCTTGTCTCCTGTTACCATCCGCCTAGACGCACAGTTCGGGACCCCCTACCCGAGATCCGCCGGTTTTGACACCGACAGCAGGTCAAGGTCTCTGCTGGGTGTCCTACCTTCGATGGAACAGACTACCCCTACTGGAAGAATAAGATGCGAATGCATCTTGAGGCAATTGATAACGATCTCTGGTATGTTGTGGAAAATGGTGTTCCCTCAGTCACACCTTCTCTGAATGCTGCTAATGTGAAGAGATTCAAGAAACTCGATTCTCAAGCGAAGAACATCATATGTGGCCATCTGAGCAAAGGGCAATATGGAAGAGTGAGTGCTTTGGAATCTGCTAAGCTTATCTGGGATAGGCTATCCAAAGTGAATGAAGGAGTCTTAACTCAACGTGATTCTCGTGTTGACGTTCTTCGCAATCTCTTTAACCGCTCCAAGAAGGCTGGAGCATTCATTGGCAAGGAAATGGACTCTGAGGCCGAATCTGAGGAACATGGGGAAGAGGAGGCATCCGAGGAGTCCGAGTTTGGTGTGGCGAGCCTAGCCCTCGCTACTGCATTCGTCAGCAAGTCTATCTTTAACTCTGAAGAAAATGGCATCACCAACAAGGCTGATGAAGGCAATGATGACTACGCTCCCACCTATTGCTTCATGGCAAATGGTGCCAAGGTAACTAACTACCCCTCCTCTGAATCTAGTGAGGATGAATCTGATGAAAACCTCATGCCCAATTACTCTAAACTTGCTAAGATTGCTGTGAAACAACAAAAGGCTTTTGAAAAGGTTCAAAACATGCTAGATAAAAGTGATGATATGTTGGGTGAAGAAATGGATCGCACTAAAACCTTGACTGAAAATCTTCAAAGACTTCAATCCAAGTTTGACAATCTTCAAGGTCATCATAACACTCTTATCTGATCACGAGAAGCTTTCTTATGAATTTCTTCAAAGAAAGCAAGATCTTGAGAAGCTAAGAGTAAGTTATGAAGATCTTCAGAAGGAGCGCGATTCATTACTTGCTCAACAAATCAGCACTACTCAAGAAGAATTTGTTCCTCCATGTCTGAAGTGCATTGAACATGAATCTACAAATTCTTCACCTGAATGTTCAAATGCTTCTAATACTACAAATTCTTCACATGTCTATGCTATCACTAATTCCTCATCTAAGGACATTGCTAGTATCACTGATGATGCATGGCTGAAGGAATTGTACATGAGAGGCATGTACAAAAGCCTCAAAGGGCATCAGACTCTTTGTGATGTGCTTAAAAAGTAGATCCTCAACAAGAACCCTAGGAAAGAGGGTATTGCCTTTGAGAGGAAACTCAATGCTGATGGAACATATTGGAAGCCTGAGCAGTATCCCAAAACCTCATGGGTTGCTGCAAAGGGACCTCCAGTTGATCCATCCAATTTATCTGGCTTTACATGTGAATCTCCTCATTCTTCTCATGAGTCATTTGACTCCAACTATAAACTGTTCAAAAATCAGAATGGTGAAGTATTTGCTAGATATGTTGGCACTAACTGCAGGAACGGTTCCCCTATGAAGAAAATCTGGGTTCCCAAAAGTTGCCTTGAAAGTCTTCAGGTGAATGTCCTCATGACACCACCCGTGAAGAATAGGAACCCCAGATCAAATTCTTCATATAGATCAAATTCTTCATATGGATCCAAGTCCTCATACGGACCAAATTCCTCACATGGATCAAATTCCTCAAAAGGATCAAAGTCCTCACATGATTATCATCGTGCTAACCCCTCTGTTTCGCAAGGAAAGGCTAAGGCCTATGAATATGAGCATTATTCTTCTAATCATTATGTTCATAAGTCCTCGAAGAATTTCTCTGCCTATTCATATGCTTATCCTAACCCCTCCTATGTGAAACAAAGTGGACTGGCTTCTATGCCACCTTTCTCATATGGTGCTCGCAGAGTGATGAATTCTTTGCCACCCCTTCACATGTGGGTAGTGAAGAAAAAGAACTAATCTCTTATGCAGGGTCAGGTCTCCAGACGTGCTCAAAACTTCTGAAGAATTTGCTGGAGACCTGAACATTGCCTGAAAGGACACTGGCTAATCATGAAGAAATGAACTTTCATTTCTCACGTCCTCATACTGTTTTATCTATTCTGCTGCTTGATGAGATGGATCTGATGATATTGATGTCATATTCTTCACTCATGAAGTATATGAGTTCGTAAGTTGTACTAATTCATCTGCAGGATGATTAACCCAAAGCAAATGAGTGGGTCCTCGATAGTGGATGTACGAATCACATGACTGGTGACAAGAATCTATTGATGGATGCCCCTTTATCACCTTTGCATCTGAAGCATATCATCTTTGCTGACAAAGGAAAAAGTCAGGTATTGGGTCTAGGTAAGGTTGCGATCTCAAAGGATCGGCACATGGACAAAGTCATGCTTGTCGAGTCCTTAGGATACAACCTCATGTCTGTCTCAATGCTTTTTGATCTCGATATGGTTGTTGTCTTTGACAAATATCATTGTGTTGTGATCATGGAAGCTGACAATTCCAAAGTCTTCGAAGGCTTTAGGAGAGGAGACTTGTATATTGTTGATTTCTCTACAGGACCACAACCGGCCATATGCCTACTTGCAAAAGCTTCAGAAGGCTGGCTATGGCATCGACGACTTGGTCATGCTGGCATGAGGAATCTGCACACGCTTGCAAAGAAGAAGCATGTCATTGGCATTGAGAATGTAAAATTCCTCAAGGATCACTTATGCGGAGCCTGTGAAGCTGGAAAGATGACCAAGGCCAAACATCCAGCAAAGACTATCATGACTACCACTCGACCATTTGAATTGCTTCACATGGATCTCTTTGGTCCTAATCACTATTCTGCAATTTTAAATGATGCATCTCTTTATGGCTTTGTTATTGTTGATGATTATTCTCATTACACATGGGTGCACATTGTCACTTACAAAAATGAGGTGCAGGAAGTCTTCAAACGATTTTCCTTGAGGGCTTCAACCAACTTTGGTGTGAAGATCAAGCACATCAGGAGTGACAATGGGACTGAGTTCAAGAATTCCGATCTTGATGGCTATCTTGATGAACTTGGTATTACTCATGAGTTATCTGCTCCTTATACTCCTCAGAAGAATGGCGTCATGGAGCGCAAGAATAGGACTCTTGTTGAGATGGCTCGCACTATGCTTGATGAATACAAGACGCCTCGTTGTTTCTAGATTGATGCAATTGATACTGTGTGCCACGTCATCAACAGAGTATATCTTCACAAATTCTTCAAGAAGACTGCTTATGAACTCCTCACTGACAAAAAGCCCAATGTGAGTTATTTCAAAGTCTTCGGTGCAAAATGTTGGATTAGAGATCCTCATCACTGTTCTAAATTTTCACCGAAAGCACATGAGGGTTTCATGCTTGGTTACGGAAAGGACTCGCACACCTACAGAGTCCTCAACAACGTTCTTCACAAAGTTGTTGAAACTGTAGATGTGCGGTTCGATGAAACTAATGGCTCGGAAAGAGAGCACCTACCTTCTATGTTAGATGAACCAGCACCTGAGGAATCTATCAAGTTCAAGGCTACTGAGGATATCATCCTACCGAAGAATCTGCTGAAGAATTCATTCGAGAACGTGAAGAACGTCGAACTGGCGCACCTGAAGAAAATGGTGCTGAGGAAAATGCTCCTGAAGAAAATGCGGATCAAATTCCTCGAAGACAACCCGCTCATCCTCGCATTGCAAACGAAGTGCAAGTCGAGAAGATCATCGATGACATTGAAGCACCAGGTCCTCTCACACGCTCAAAAGCTTCACATTTGTCTAACTTTTGTGGGCACTTTGCTTTTGTCTCTATCACAGAGTCCACTAAGGTAGATGAAGCATTTCTAGAGCCTGAGTGGATTCAAGCTATGCAAGAAGAATTACATCAGTTCGAGCTCAACAACGTCTAGGAACTGGTCAACCGTCCAGATCCTCGCAAGCACAACATCATTGGCACAAAGTGGATCTACCGCAACAAGCAAGATGAAAATGGCCTTGTGGTGAGGAATAAGGCACGACTTGTAGCTCAAGGCTACACACAGGGTGAAGGAATTGATTTTGATGAAAATTTTGCACCTGTTGCTAGACTTGCGGCTATTCGCATATTACTTGCCTATGCTAACCATCATGATATTATCTTACAACAAATGGATGTGAAAAGTGCATTCCTCAATGGTAAGCTTGAGGAAGAAGTATATGTTGCTCAGCCCCTAGGTTTTGAAGATCCAAAGCATCCTGACAAAGTCTTCAGACTCAATAAGGCCATGTATGGCCTCAAGCAGGCCCCTCGGGCGCGGTATGATACTTTGAAGGAATTCCTCATGAAGAAAGGCTTCAAACCCGGTTCACTCGACCCAACTCTTTTCACTAAATCTTATGATGGTCTTCAAATTCGTCAACAACGCAATGGCATATTCATATCTCAGGAGAAATACCTCAAAGATGTATTGAGAAAATTCGGCATGCAAGATCGCAAAGGGGTCAAAATTCCAATGCCCACAAATGACCATCTATGCACTGATGAAAATGCTAAAGACTTCGATCAAAAGGTATATCGCTCCATGATTAGCTCTTTATTGTACCTATGTGCATCTAGGCCAGATATTATGCTTAGTGTTTGCATGTGTGCCCAATTTCAAGCTACACCGAAGGAATCACACAATAAGGCTGTGAAGCATATTCTTCGATATCTAGCTCACACACTAACACTTGGATTGTGGTATCCCAAGGGCTCTTCGTTTGATCTCATTGGATATTCAGATTCTGACATGCTGGTGATCGTGTGGACCGCAAGTCAACGTCAGGCACATGTCATTTCCTCGGACGTTCTTTGGTCTGTTGGTCCTCGAAGAAACAGAACTGCGTATCACTCTCTACTACAGAAGTTGAGTACATTGCTGCTGGATTGTGCTGTGCTCAATTACTATGGACGAAGCAAACACTCAAGGACTATGGCATCAACGTGAAGAATGTGCCTCTCTACTGCGACAACGAGAGTGCTATCAAGATTGCTCATAACCCAGTTCAGCACTCTAAGACCAAGCACATCCAGATTAGTCATCATTTTCTTCGTGATCATGTGTTGAAGGGCGACATCTCCATCGACCACGCAAGCACTGAAGATCAGCTGGCCGATATCTTCACTAAGCCCTTGGATGAGAAGAGATTTAGCAAGTTGTGGTGTGAGCTAAATATCCTAGAATCTTCGAATGTTCTTTTAAAAGGACATACATCCTAACACTTATGCTGACTTGATGACTTAGATGCGCAACACACAAAGTAACGTTTATCTTCAATCAATGAAGACTAACCCTCTAAGTGTGAAGAAATTAATGAAGAAATTGATTCTCAGAGCCCTACGACAATTGTACGCGGAGTCTAAAACCAGCTTTCTTATACGGTGGGTTTCGCCACCAACCAAAGTTGAAAATCTTCAAATTTGAGTCTTTTTTGTTTTTGAAATTCCATAGTTTTTCAAATTCTTCAACTTTGCTTTGTCTTCACTCCTTCTCGTGTTGTTCTTCATTTGAATATATATATATATGAGTTTATGTCCTCTACAACATTCACTTATTGCTAATTCTTCAAGTTGATTTCTTATGCTAAGTGAATTTGATCGGACCCTCCCCCCTCTATGCTAAACTCAACCCAGTCTGTTCACAAATTCTTCATGTGCGTTCTGTTTGAAACTCATTCAAAATCTTCACTGTGTCCTTGTTAGGTGAAGAAATTGCGAATGGAACTTTTTACTTATCTTATCTAAATTTTCGGCTTTGCCGCTTAAACCGTTCTGCATCCCATGACAATACTTATCTATTCACCCACGATCTTACACGATCGCCCCCTCTCAGTATGTGGGTGAAACATGTCACGTGAATGAGAAGGGCCAGGGGCACGTTCGTCCAATTTCCTCGGGCGTACATTTTTTCACTCCCACTATAAATACCCCAGCCTCTTCCTCACTTCATTTTTACTCTGGTTGTTCTCACTCCCGCCCAAGCTTCTCAAACCCTAGCGCCGCCACTACTTCATCGTCGCCGGTGAGGAAGAGCTTCACTGCCTCGACCTCGTCTCCATCGTACTCGCGTCGGTTGCGGATTTATTCACTCTGCCGCCGTCGTAGCTGTGTTCCTCTGCCAAGTTAGGGCGTGGAAGATCTGAACTGACGAACTTCACATCTACACTTCCTAGTTCGTCGTGTTCTTCATCAAGGGTAATTAAAAGTTACTTTTACTGCCCTCTTTGATCCAAATGTTTTCTTGAAAATCTTCAAAGGTTTTTATTCTTCAACTCTTCACACACTGAACACCTTACATGTCATCTGCTCTTGATTCATTTCTCTAAGCAATGATGTTCTTCAAGATTCCTCAATTGTGTGGATTTTCAATCTATACAACTCTGGAACCTAAAGAACGCTTAGTGAAATTCTTCAAGACTCATCTGGTCAAATTCCTCAAACGTGTTCTTTTTGAAAAACCTTCTGAGAACGCATATGACCTCTCCAAATTCCTCGCAACTATACTCTGTTCAAAGGTACACATGTCCGCTGCTGAATCACTAGGTTCTCATCAACTTAACTCATTTGTAGCGTCCCTCGAAGAAAAGTTGCACACCTCTTCAGAAACTTCAGTTGTTCATATTCCTCAGCTGAAGAAAATGGCTGACGGTAAGAAGCCACAGAAGGGTGGAAAAAGGCCTGAGGTCAACACAACATTTGAGATCCCTGATGGCATTTATGCTGGATACTGTACTCCTGATGAGGCCAAATTTGGCAAAGAGGATAAAAATCAGCGCAAGGTGTGCATTCAAAAGATTGAGAGGAGATGGGCATGGGAATGGAGGGACTACAGATATGTCACTCCCAAGTATATGAAGAAATTCGCACTCAACCCGCCATGCCGAAGACCTCCATTGGCACCTGGCCAATTGGCAGATCCCACCAGCCTCAAGCGTGGTGAGGATTATCCTGATGAATTGGCAAAGTGCCAGGCCAAACTAGCCAAACAAGCAAAGAAAGTAGTGAGGAAATTTAATGAAGACTCTGCTGCTGCTGCTACCGCTGCTGAGGCCTCTGCTAGCAAGCTGAAGAAGGCCATGGCTAAGAAGCCTGCTCACAAGCCAAGTGCTTCACCCTCAATGCCCTCACGGCCAAGTTCCTTAGCAATGCCCTCACGGGCAGATTCTTCAAAGCCCTCACGGCCAATCCCTCAATCTGCTCCTTCAAAGTCCTCAGCTCCTCCGACAAAATCTTCAGTTGTTCCGACTAAATCATCTGCACCTATGCATCTCGCCACGTGTCAAAGGACTACAGGCATCTCAATTGCCTCATGAGCTTCTGCGAGTTCCTTAGCTGCACCAAATTCCTCAATTGGCCCCTCTCTGCTGAAGAAAAAGGCCACTGCTGGACGAGGCCTTCGACCAAGTCCTCACAAAAAGCAGGTCACCTTTCAAGTGCCTTCTGATGATGAGGCTGATGATGAAAAACTTGCTGAAATCATCAGAGACAGGCAAGCCAGGGCCACTAGAGCCAAAGGCAGCAATGTGCCATTATTATTGGATCCAAAGTTGATCCTAGACTTCATTGATCTATGGCACAAGAACCCAAACACGCCTTTGCCGGAGATGAACCTCACTCCTGGTCAAATTCATGTTTTGACTGTCTTCATTGAAGAAGAAAAGTGGAAATTTGAAGAAGGAAGAAGACTGAAGAAAGCCCGGTACAAGAAGCAGCGCTACCTAAAGGACAATGTCCTCTCTCTTACCGCTGATCATTTTGTTGCCTTGCAAGCTGAGATCAAGCAACTAAGTGATGAATTCAATCGCTACTATGCTGACTAGAAGGGCGCCAAGGTTCGGTTCGTCAATTTGACGAAGACATTTACTTCAAGTGGTGCTGCCACTGTGCACATTGAAGTCCCTTCGGCTGAAGCATCTGCTCAGCCTACTAAAGAACATGCCAGCATCGGTGATGAAAACTAGGCTGCTGAAGAAAATGAAAGTACCAGGGCTGATGGCTGCATTCCAGCCGCTGAAAAAATTGCCAGGGTATCCACTAGTGGTGCGCCTGAAGAAAGTGAAGAAGTCAGGGCAACTGCATCAGCTACGCCTGAAGAAACTGAACCAAATTCCTCTGCTCCTCCTGCGCCTACACCAACTCCGATTCTTCCATTTGCATCAGATGCGAAGAAAACTAAGGCTGTAGAGCATGCAGCTGTGAAGAAAAGGAAGGCATCAACTTCATCATATTCTTCAGCTCCGAAGAAGATGAAGCCTTTGACAAGCTCAATTGACAACCCAATTGATGCCATTCCTGTCTCATTCATGCCATCAAAGGACCTTGTTCCTTTTGGTGAAGATTATGTGATTCCAAGTGAATCCGATGAAGAAAATCCTTTTGCTGCTTCATCAGAGCAGTTGGATGAAGAAATTGAAGTGGATACAATCCCTTCAACACTAGTTGTCTCCTCGCATATGCCTCAGTTTACTGCTGAAGAGGCCGGCGTTGAAGAAATGGAAGATGAGGATGTGGACATTGGTTGTACCACACCTGTGCTGAATGATGACTTTTGGGAAAGTCAGCACCCCAACTCTCCAATGTTCACTCCACTTCAAGCAATTCCTCAGTCCCCTGCTGCTACTGAAGTACAAATAGGATCTGAAGAACCTCATGCAACCCCATCTGTCCATGAAGAAATTCCAGCCACTAGTGCTGAAGAAATTGTACATGAAGAATTGAAGACCCAGGCTGCAGCTGAAGAAGAGCCTGAAATTCCTCAGTCTGTGGATCCTGAGATTGTGATTCCTGAGGTGGTAATGCAATTGACTGACATTCCTCAGCCCAAGCCAGAGGATCCCTTCTCAAAGAAGCAGAAATTCAAGGCTGATGACTTCTTCGGCGAGCATGTTTTCTTCACTGAATTCAATCCTTATGACAATGCTCGTCTTCAAAGGAAGCGCTTCTGGACTGCCAGCCAGGACAATTTCTATTCTTCACTACTTTTCAACAAGGACAAAGTCTTCGACCACCAGCATATTCCTCACGTGGACATGGAATCAATGGCTTGCTTCTCACCAGTCAGTATGATTCACGATGCAGGACTGCTCAACTTTTGCACTGACATAGTTGATTGGAATGAAGAGCTTATTCTTCAGTTTTGTGCAACGCTGCACATCACAGGTGACGCTGATGATATCAACACTTGGGTGTTGAACTGGATGACCGAAAACACTCATTACAAGGCACCGGCTTCTGAATTACTTCATGCCCTGCCAATCAGTCCTCCACCTGAAGGTGCTCGTTGTCTATACCAAGAACCTGAACTTACTGCTCATTACATGCAAGTGCTCATGAAGCCTCTGAAGCCTGGTCAAGCCCCAAGGACCAAATTCCTCATGAAGGAATTGATGTATGTACCAAGAACCGTCTACCGCATCCTGACGAAGACTATGAGTCCTATCAAAGGCCACGACTCATCTGATGAGGAAATTGTTGGCATCATGAAGAATATGCTATTCAACATCATGCATGGCATCCATGTAAATTATCATGATTTCTTCATAAGGACTCTGGCAAATGTTGCACTTTCTCCATTTGAGCTGAAGCCTTATGCTCCTTGGATTATGAGATTCATCAGAACAAGGTCTTCACTCAACTACAAAGAAGATGCACTCAACCATGGCAGCTACTTGCCCCCTATTGAAGTCCTCAAGAGGACATATTCCTCAGCTGATAAAAGGGCAAGGCACCCACTGTCATCAATGAAGGTATTCGTCCATTGGATGGTCAGTTCTGCAAAGCTGCATCTTATTCCACCAATGATGACTTTGCCACTCATGATTCTGCTGCAAATGCATCCAAGCAAAATTCTCAAGCCACCGCTCCTCGTGTGATGACTGACCGTGAGCTGCTTCTTAGTCTTCACCAGAAGGTGGACCAAAACCACAAATGGGTTAAGCATCAGTTTGGCTATATTCTTGACAACATGATTTCTACACATAATGCAGTGAAGAAAAACCATTACTACCTCCATGAAGTCTTCGATCGCATCTGGGCTATTCTGTCACATCTCTATGGTGAAGAAGATCTGAAGCAAATGGGTTTCAAGGAAGATTTGACTAGTCTGCCCCTCCACCAAAGAGATTCAAGAAGGTCAAGGTTCCTCCCTTGGTCGCCAGTTCATATTCTTCATCACACGACACAGACGAGTATGAAGACTTGGACGACACTGCGGCAGGCCCTACAACGACACAAGACCCCAACAACGCTGGCGCTCCTCCATCATCATGATACTCTTCAGGGGCGTTAGTCCTCATTTTCAACACTTTTGGTCATTCGATGACAAAGGGGGAGAAATTTGAGTTAGTCTTCAAGCGGGTCTATCTTATATGGGCGTTTTTTTGCTAAGTTACAACTCTCGTTCTTCTGATGACTTTTCTGGATCGAGTTGTAATCTTAAACACTATGGTGGCCTGATACTTTTGCTGTGTTCTTCTGCATGCTTATTCCTCATTAATGTTAATGCACACATGCTGAATTACATCAGTCACCATATTTCATCATGCATTTCAAATTTTTCATATTATATGTCAAATGCGTGTATGAATTACAAGATATAGGGGGAGATCTACTCTTCAAGTGTGCATTGCTTCAAAAGCAAATTCCTCACCATGCACATCTTCAGGGGGAGTTCTTCTATATCTTGCAATCAAATTCCTCAATATCAGTATTTACACTTCATATGTTTATCCCCGTTGAAAACTTAATATTGTCATCAATCACCAAAAAAGGGGAGATTGTAAGTGCATCTAGTGCCCCTTAGTGATTTTGGTGTATTGAAGACTTATAGGTTAAGAGACTGATGCGTTTGTGAGTGTACACAGGTCTATAAGTCTATGAGGAGTTTGATATTTACAGAGAAAGTCGACCCCTAAAAATGAAGTTCTTCAACTGAAGACTCTGGATTTTTGAAGACTTTCTGAAGACTTTGAAAGTGAAGAAATTGGTGTGACCTTGTAGACTTGGCAATCATTCGAGGAACATGAAGCGTGAAGACTTTTGTTTTCATAGTTTCATTTTCTCTTTCTTGAGTCATAGGAAACACCGTACTGTTAAAGGGGGTCGAGGAAATACTAAGGAAATTTTTTCATGTGATGCTCAACTCAAAATCCTACACCTACCAATCCCTTCGAGTGAAGCCATTGGAAATCTCATACAGTTCAGTCAATTTCTTCAGTAACAGAGACGAAGTTCTTCTGGTTGCTGAGGAATTTGTTCTGATTGAGGAGTTAGGAATTCGCCAGTGCGGATTGCCTACACAGCGAGGAACATGATAGCCCTGAGGAATTTGAGAGTCAAAATTCCGACCGTTGTTGTGCTACGCGCCAGCTGTCCCAAAATATCTACCCACCTAACGGTCATATCATTGAAGGGCATTTATGTCTTATCATGTCGGGCTGCTCCCTAGGCTATAAATAGCCGCCCCCTACAACCACTAGCTGGTTGGCTGCTCCGAGAGAAACTGACACTTGTCATTTGAGAGCAACCCATCCTCCGAGGACTTTGAGCGAAAATCATCAAGTGAGGAAAACCCAAACCCAACACACCTACAACCCAAAGTGATTGAGCATCACTGAACAGATTGATCCTCCATGAATCCGACGCTTGTTACCTTTAAAGACTGTGCTTCTTCCAAGACGGTTAGGCGTCAAGGTCTAGAGCATCCAAGAGGAATTGTGGATCGCCGAGTGACCTAGTCTGTGAAGGTTTGGAAGTCACCTGAAGACTTACCACGAGTGATTGGGCGAGATTTGTGTGACTTTATCTCAAGGAGAATACGATGAGGATAGTGTATCCGGGACTATGTGTCCTCGAGTTTAAATACTCAGCCGCTCCAACCAGATGTACAAGTGAGAGAGCAGTTGGAACTGGTCTACCAAATCTTTGTCTTCACCAAGCTTACTGGTTCTATATTCCTCAACTCTTTCATTTCCTCAATTCTGTTGTTGTGTGCTTGTTCATATCTGTTTGAAGACTTTGACTGAAGACTTTCTCAATTTCCTCAGTTCAATTTCTTCAGTCTGTTCGTCTTCATCTTGTTTTATCATGTGCTTACGCTTTCAGTACTGTGTGCTTGTCTTCATCTCATCATGATGACTATGCTTTTGTTCTGCCATGCTTACTTTTGAGTACTTATTCCACTTCAAGTAGTTCTTCATTGATGAATTTCCTCACCAGCAAATTCCTCAGTGAAAAATTCATAAAAATCGCCTATTCACCCTCCCTCTAGTCGATATAACGCACTTTCAGATGTAATATACAATAAATCCTTTATTGTATAGTGTAGGTTTATTCTTAGCTACTATGTCGTAATTTATTTATTGTATAGAGTAGGTTTGTTCTTAATTCCGACTAGTTACTGCCATCATTCACTATCTGAAATAAACAGATGTAGTTGACCGGGCCGAAACATTCGCCTCTAACGGGCCTAGTTTTTAGTGGGCCACAATTGGGCCGGCCTACATCTTTCTTGGGCCCGAATGATTGGGGCCTTCACAGTTTGCGCCAGGCCCACAACTTACACTGGCCTATATTTTAGTTGGGCCTTTTATGGACCCAGCGCTTAGTTTGGCCCAGGTAGCGTTGGGCCATTAATAGGTTGAATATTGTACTGGCCTGTTATGGCCCAGATGAAACCATGGGCCTTTAGCAGGCCGAAATGCATGTTGGGCCTCAATTTTCACTAGTCATCGACAGGCCTTCAGCAGGCTGAAATCTAGACCGGGCTTTTTGGGCCCAGTTATATCACGGGCCGTTACCAGACCGAAACATATCTCAGGCCTTAGTTGGCCCACTGATATCATGGGCCTTTAAGAGGCCGAAAGCTTAGTACAGGCATCAACGGGTCGAATTATGTGACAGGCCTTTAACAGGCCCAAAGTCACGTTGGGCTTAACTGTTGCCACCTTTATGACGGGCCGTTAGTGGGCCCGATGTTCTGTCGGACCATATATGGCCCATGGGCAGCACGGGCCATTCCGAGGCCAAAAGTCACATCGGGCTGAAATGGGCCCATGTCTACATTGGGCCTCTAACAGGCCGAAAGTCATTGGGCTGTAATTGGGCCCAAATATTCGGCAAACAATTAACGGGCCAGATCTGGCTTCGGGCCGTAAATGGGCCCAAATATTCCGTGAACAATTAACGGGCCAAATCTGGCTTCAGGCCGTAAGTGGGCCTTTATTAAGCAGGTTGTTATTGGGCTGGCCCACTAGTACCTGAGTAAGTACTATGGGCCTTTGACTGGGCTAGCCTTTTTAACCTATATGGGCCTCTGTTGGGCCTAGCCACGTGTCGACGGATCATAGGCATGTCTCCTCCAACGGACGGGCGACATCTGGCCTACTGACGAGCTGACAGGTGTTCCCTCCGGCCAATCAAAATTTTACACGTGGAAATTTCCCATTGGTCTCGGCTGTTAACGGGTTATTGGATCCAAAACTGGACCCGATAGCTTAACAGTGTTCTGTTACGGTGGATGCCACGTGTTGGTCACCCTTGACGAAAGCACTTCTATGACACGCGATTTATCGTCATGGAAGTGGACACTTCCATGATGATAATTTTGGTAATGTCATGGAACACTTCTACGACAACACAGGTATGACTATCTTGATTCTGTCATAAAATCGTCATGGATGTACATGCATGACAAAAAACGCGACCTACTGTGACAAACACGTATCATCATGGAAGTGTATTTTTTTGTAGTGTGTCTAACCTCTCATGCGGGCTACCGAACGAAGTCTCAGCTTAGTATGCCTCAACACATGCACCCCTACCAAAAAACTGCAGTTGCATGTATTCAACATGGCTAGACTTAGCATGTCTCAAATGGAACAATAATGCTAAGATAAGAACGGCTACCAAACACACCCTTAGAGCATCTCCACTCGTTTGGCCCCCCAGCACACCCGGCGATTGCGTTTTGGTGTATGTGTCGGCGGTTTTTTCGCCATGGGGTCGATGCAGTTCCCAACCGCACCCCCATGTTTCGGCCCCTAGACGCCCATAAATTCAAACTTGTCTTTTCTGCTAACAGAAAAACGCCACAAGTTCGGCGATCATCATGCCACAGTTCGGCGATCAAACATGCACAAAAGTTCGGCGATCAAAAGGAAGGACACATATACAAAGGCACACATCAAACGGCGGGCTCTTTTGGCGTGGGACTGGCCAGTGTCAGAGTGCTGGGCGTCGGCGTGGCTTCTGTACTCGGGTTGGGCGTCGGCGTGGGCGTCGGCGGCGCGGCTTCATCCCTCAGCTTGGGCGTCGGTGTTGGTGTCGGCGTGGGCGTCGGCGGCGCGGCTTCATCCCTCAGCTTGGGCGTCGGTGTTGGTGTCGGCGTGGGAGTAGGGGTGATACGTCTCCAGCGTATCTATAATTTTTGATTGTTCCATGCTATTATATTATCTGTTTTGGATGTTTAATAGGCATTTATATGCTATTTTGTATTACTTTTGGGACTAACCTATTAACCAAGAGCCTAGTGCCAGTTTCTGTTTTTTTGCCTATTTTAGAGTTTCGTAGAAAAGGAATACCAAACTTAGTCCAAATAGAATGAAACTTTTGTGATGATATTTCTTGGACCAGAAGGAAACCAGAAGACTTGGAGATGAAGCCGGAGACGCAACAAGGCGGCCACGAGGCAGGAAGGCGCGCCCCAGGGGGTAGGGCGTGCCCCTACCTCGTGGGCCCCTCGAGGGTCTCCTGACCTAGCTCCTTCACCTATATATACTCTTATACCCCGAAAACATCCAGGCGAGCCACGCAACCACTTTTTCACAGCCGCAACCTTCTGTACCCGTGAGATCCCATCTAGGGGCCTTTTCTAGTGTCCTGTCAGAGGGGGATTGGATCACGGAGGGCTTCTTCATCAACACCATTGCCTCTCCGATGATGCGTGAGTAGTTTACCACAAACCTTTGGGTCCATAGCTAGTAGCTAGATGGCTTCTTCTCTCTCTTTGATTCTCAATACCATGTTCTCCTCGATGTTCTTGGAGATCTATTCGATGTAATATTCTTTTGCGGTGTGTTTGCCGAGATCCGATGAATTGTGGATTTATGATCAGATTATCTATCAATATTATTTGGTTATTCTCTGAATTCTTATATGCA